>NC_142700.1:20912378-20987519 GCF_029339155.1 Prunus mume | reverse complement strand
AACGGATAAAGACATAGCCATGCAGAGTTCTTTCTTACATTTTGATTTGGTGGTTTCACCCTCATCCCTCATCCATACCATCTTCATCATGGAAATGTCCAAGTCATAAACAAACCTCCGCCTCTTGATTTCTTGCAAAGACACCAGATTGGGTTTGGTTTTGTGATGATTGAAACTAATGATGACAATCCTGCAGATTGAACGTTTGTTTGAGATGCTTGAAGGTATCAGAGAGACCCACTAGTCTTGCTCACTGCCTGGGGATGCTAAAGGCATTGTGAAGAGACAAGGATGCATCTTTGATTGCTTCTGTCTTTTTTTTCTCCAGCCTTTAGTCTCTTCTTCTTTGCCTTTGTGGCCTTCCAGACTTTTATTTTTCTTTGAAGCCTCCTCCTTTGCTTTTGACTTCATGGTGGTTTCTCCCACATCATCGGAAGCTATTATGCTCAAGGCATCTGTGAGAGAAATCTCACTATCTTGCTACATTTAAGAACAACGAATCGAAGAACTTCGCAGGGAGGAATATTTCAATCTCATTCAAATACAAGTTTATCGCCAGCATTTTATTTTACTTTATTTTAAATGGGTAGCCACCCCCCTTTTTTTATTTTGTTAAAAATTCACGCTCAACATTCAAAAAAGAATTAAGTTGGATTAAATCGATTAAATTGGAGTTCACTTATATACCATCTTTTCATTTGTAACTAAGAAATTATTAATATGGTTCAGTATATAGTAAAATAGATCAATCATCATGTGGTTCACATGGCCGCTGTTTGAAACAACTCAAGAGTAGAAAATGAATGAAAATTGTTTCCACCCAACACATGACTGTAACAACTAGAAACAACAACGAAGATCCAACTAAGGGTATGCAATACCTTTCAAATTCTGAGTGCCATGGCTATTGGCCTAACATGTCTTCTAAAACAATTATCCAAAGCATGTCTTATATTCTTCTTCTTTCGATTAATGTAGTCATTAACATTATCTTTACTGCTCTGATGTTCTTCCTAGTTGTTAATCTAGATAACTAGCAGTCCTTACTTGATTATAGGATCTATTACTGTTTATACCAAAATGAACAATTTATAAGGACTAGACACGGGCAAAATCAGCCGATCATGGTAACCTTCGACACCTGCCTCACCGATCCTCGCGATTAGGGCAACACTTTCTTCACTTCACGACGGGCGCGGCCCACAATCGACGCCCATAGTCCCACATTGAAATTCTAAACAATATGCACACCTCCCACCAGTAGAACTTATGGCATATAGCCTATTGATCTGTAAGTCTAAGTTTACTAAACCAGATTTTCATCATTGAAGAGCCTTCACCGTATCACACCAGTGCCTAAAGGCTTTATCGAGCGATTGTTACCTTGCAGATCATACACTCTTTCGAGACCCAGAGCATACCGAAGGCATCACATCACTAAGTTGGCCTCAAGAACTACTGAACCATTTTTGAGTGTCAACAGTTTAGCGCCATCGGTGGGAAACGATCAAAATCAACCCATTTTCTCCAGAACACATGGGGACCACTTCAGTACCAACGTTCTTGTTAGAAGACGGCTTACCGTTCGGTAGGCAAAGTGGAGCAAGCCCCGCGCTGCCTCCTTGTACTCCTTTCGGTAATTCACTCATGATTCAAACCACCACCAAAGCAAAGATTCTGAACCAAATCACTTCTCTTCGGCAGGACATGGCTAAACTCCAAGAACAAAACAACCTCCTCTTATCCAAAGTGGACGAAACCCAACAGTTGCTCAATCAATAGCACACGTAGAATATCTAAACCACCCAATCCTCCCAGAGCTTATAGACTCCTAGTCGCCAGAAGAAAGGCAAGAAGGGGGCAAAGGCAACGCCTGCACCCTCCAAGCAGTTTGTAATTTCGGCACCCAAAAGATGGAAAACAATTGAGTTCGCTCGTGAATCTGATCAGGGAAGTTCTCGCCAGACCGCTCACCAATGAATAAAGCGCCACGGCAGATAGAGACATACAACATCTACGTAACCGCTCTACACTGGGTGGAAGACCTTAACACACCTCCACCCTTCTAGTCAACCGATGCAAAGGTCTCGGCTGACGAAGGCGCGCTCGCTGCTCCCATCCTCCTCTCATGTATGTACCTTAAACCGGTTTACCGATTGGAGCCAACGGAGGATTCCATCGACAAATCAAGCAGATTTTTCAACCACTTCATGATATGCATGATCTGCTTGTACTCTATCGATAACTTGTACGATTCGACAAAGGAGGAGCGAGTTCGGCGGGAATACGTGCGTTTCAATCATGAATACTCAAGGTATCAGAACGGGCGGCAGGCAGCCTACGGAGCCTTCAAGCAAGAGCAACCTTCAATACGTCACACTTTCATTACTGGTGCATAGTGCGGCGGCGCACTACGTACGAGCCGATGAAGCAAGCGGCAATCGCGCTGGCTGTACTGAATATTTCAACTCGAAACTGCCTTGGCTGGAGGAGAACCAGCCGTTGAAGAGTTATCAAAGGGAAGAATCTCTCACACCCAAGAACTGGGAATCTCATGTACAAACAAAGGTGATCGTGACAATCGGCAGAAACTCAAAGAAAGAAAAGAAAATACGATGTCACAATGACCACTAGGCACCCTACGAATCCGAGAATCCGCGCTCGGAAGTCTTCACTCTACTAAATACCACTACGAAGTGTCACGATGAATGAGCACAGATAATACCAAAGTCGAATCACAAAGCCTAATCGGCGGGACAATCGGGATCGGCAAATTCTCTCTGTACCACCAACACAGCCATATACGGAGGAATGCATAAGCTCGAGGAAAATCGTCGAGCGATTGATTCAGGAGGGAACAGCGACTTAGATACATTGCGGACCACCAAGCGCCGATCCCGAATGTGAATCGACGGATAAATATGATCGGCACCATCAGCGGAGGCCCACCCTTACAGTGCAGTAACCGATCGATGAAGCAATATGTACGAAAGCCACTAACTACCTCGTGTCTCCGGCATAGAAGTCAGCCGGCACCACAAGGTTTTGAAGGTAGGGTAGGCCCATCACGTTTTGAAGAGGAAAAGAAGAGATCCTTTACCTATAATGACCCAATGATCATTTGAAATCGCCAACTCGATGTAGGCGGTGCAGTCTTGACGACAACGAAGTTGGTAAATGTAATTTTGTCGATGCTTCGGAGGAATGGGAATCGCAAATAGCAGGTCAATCGTGAGATAACACCCTACTTAGTTTCTCCGAGGACCAAGTCCGCTAATCGCGTGTCGATCCGCCCGCCGGGCGTTGCCCCTCAAAAAATGATGCTATATGACCAATTTCTCATTGTCGATTGCCCAGCGGCATATAAGTCATAGTAGGATGAACGACACTCATTGGAATCAAGGCACACCTCTCCCCCCACATGTTGCTTGATGAAGTCCCGACTTGCAATGGCACGGGCACTATTAGTAGAACCGACTGCGCACGGACTCTCAAGGAAAGCCATGTCTGTCCGGGGGATGAAACACCAATGCCGCAAGCGCAACCTGCCGAAGAATTGGAAATGGTCATACTGAATGCAGAGCAACCCGATCGGTGTGTCAAGATCGGCACCACACTCAACCCCCACCTCCAAACGCAGTTCATTGAGTTCTTACAACATCACGCGGAGGTGTTCATTGATCTGTTCACACTTCATAGGGACAGTGAGGACACAACAAACAACAATATATTAAACTGAAACATTAAAAGCATAAATTTTTTCTCATGATATATACTCATTCAATTCCTTTATAGTCATGCTTCCGTTTTATCCATCATGTCCTCATCTCCCAAAAATTAACCAAGAAACAAACCACCTCCTGACATTTATTAAACAAACTTATTACTCTTTAATTTCCTCTTCTTATTCCCAAACCATTAACCTTAAAAATCCATCCTATATGCAAGAAACCGACTTACAAACATTAATTAATTCAACATTAACATTCATTGAATTGGGGATAGATTACATCATGCACTTTCTTTGGGATTTTTGAAGCTCCAATTAAAGAAAGATAAATATTATTCAACATTGATATTCTCTGTAATTACCAAAATCAGAATTTTTTTTTTGTAGTGTCGCTATCTGGACTGCCTTTACTGGACACCTTGCTAGGAACCTCTATAATATAGGTGAGATAGTCAACAAGGTCATTAGTATTTGTGAAACACACAGTGAGATAGTTAACAAGGTCATTAGTATTTGTGAAACATACAACATTATTCACAGTTTTATTTTAAAATATAATCACCCTATAAGTTCTAGTCCTCCTTCACTTTCACCTCTTATTCAAACTGTTCAAACGAGTATTTAAGAAAGCAATAATAAAAAATCCGATATGCAAGGACCTGATTTTGTAAGCAGCAAAATAACATGAATAGGGGCTGAAGCTTGATAACTGACATTCTAACATTTTCAAGGGAGAGGGAAATAAATTGCTAATGTATTTACAAGGGATAAAATCATATATAGATAGCTTCGGGGGAATGTTATAAGTGTCATCCACAAAATTCACTTAAAACGTGGAATCTTTTGTGACACAATGCATTGCAAATTTCATGAAAACTTCAATGGAATCATGATTTTTCAAGGGTCTTTTTGTTGGCGTGACTTGTGGATATTGACTTACTTTCCTTACACACCAAGAATTCCTATTATAATTATAATTGATTTACTTTAATTCCTAATTTCCTACTGTAAATAGATTTAGGAATTTATTATTGACTTGCCCATTCAGGTTTCGTTGTATTATAAATATGACCTCCTACAAGGAGAAGAATACACAGAAAATTCCCACAAACAAATATTCTCTCATAGTTTTCATATTTTAGCATGGTATCAAAGCGGCGATCTTGGAATTGCTAACTCTAGTTTCACACCCCCGCCACCGCTATGGGGTTGGTGATTTTTTCATCCCTCATGGAGGTAGCACCACCGACTCCTTCTCTCCTTCTCAACAACCCATAGCCGAGTTGAGTGCCCGGATGGCAGCTCCCTACAGATGGACTTTGGCCCTACTGATCCTCGAATCGATCCTCTTTTGGCGACCCGACCTCGGCCCCGACTATGGCGGCGGCGGCGACCCCGACTCCGACTCCAACTCCGACGGCGACCTCGACCCCACTCCGATGATGACTCAGACCCCAACCCCGGTTTGTCTTTGATTCAGACTGATCCCGACTCGACTCGACTCCGATCAAGCTCGGATCCCGATTCAATTCCTACTAAACCTGTATCCTATACATCTTCCGCTGCATGATTATGACTTCTCGACTAACGACCCCGACACATGGACCAAATTGCGAATATTGTGGTGATCCGAGACACACTCGTGAGACTTGTTTTAAATTGCATGGCTATCCCGATTGGTGGCTACTCTTCAAGATCGAGAACAACGTAATACGACCAATAATGGTACTGGTTATGGATTCCATACTTCGCTAAGATTGATTCATTTGGATAATTGATTCCGGTGCAACTGATCATATGACGTTTGATCCTGATGCCTTTCTTCATACTACACAACCTCGACGAACTTGTATTGCAAATGCCAATGGAGTTACTTATCCTATGACAGGGGTTGGCACTGTTAAACTCTCATCCTCTCTCTCACTGTCTAATACTTTACTTGTTCCATCTTTATCTAATAAATTGTTGTCAGTTAGTCAGCTTACTGAACAATTGAATTGTTGTGTACTCATTTACCCGAGTTTTTGTTTCTTCAGGATATTCACACTAAGCAGATTCTTGGTCGTGATACTAAGAGAAGGGGGCTATATTATGTAGATGACTTCAGTCCCGGCATGACTAACAATGTGACGCATCCCTTTGATAGCAAACAACAACAAATCTGGTTGTGGCACCATCGATTGAGACATCCGTCTTTTAGTTATATGAAGCATCTTATACCAGATTATTCTCAGGTTTCAAGGACTCCGACTTCACATGTGATACTTGTATTTTGGCCAAGAGTCACCATATGCCCTACCCGTTGAGTACGAACAAGTGTACTACTCCATTTACATTAATTCACTCTGATGTCTGGGGACCTTCACCTATCACTGCTCCTTCTGGTGTTCGATGGTTTGTCACATTCATAGATGATTGTATACATATGACATGGCTTTATTTGCTAAAAAATAAAAATGAAGTGTTTTCCTGTTTTCAGTCATTCCACAAACAGATGAAGACTCAGTTTAATGCTCAAATTCAGATTCTTCGCTCAGACAATGGTGGAGAATTTGTCAATCATGACTTTCAGACTTACTTCTAACAACATGAAATTATCCATGAGATGACTTGTCCTCAGACACAGTAACAAAATGGTGTTGCTGAACGAAAGAATCGACATTTTCTTGAAACCACCCGAGCACTTCTGATTGGCCCTCATGTTCCTCGCCATCACTGAGATGATTCTATTGTCACCGCAGTTCACCTGATCAACCGCATGCCTTCTGGTGTATTGACCTTTAAAACTCCCTTACAGGTGCTTGCGCAATACAAACCTCTGCCCTCTGTTTTGGTACTCACACCCCGAATATTTGGATGTGTGGCTTTCGTTCATCTCCACAAAAATCAACGTAGCAAACTTGATCCCTGTGCACTTCATTATGTTTTTGTGGGTTATGCCACTCATCAGAAAAGATACCGCTGTTATCACCCTCCTACCCGACGTACCTATGTCACTTTGGATGTGACCTTTCTGGAATCTTAGTTGTTCTACTATAACCCATCATCCAATTCTACGTTTCAGGGGGAGATACGAAGTGAAGAGCAAAATTGGAGCAACTTAGAAAACGAAGAAATTCTCCTATGTACAGAAATAATCGATCGTCCCGAGTCTGGAGCACGAGATTACTCTCTGCCGACAAGCGATCAATCACCCATTCATAGCGATCAATTGCCTGACCCACTTGATCCATGCAAAAATATTTTTGATCTGAGTCTCAGACCTATAGACAATACAGAACAACAAGATGAAGACCCCCTCTCTAACTCAACAATACCAACAGACCAATCTCCTGAGAATATCCTCAAGTCTATTTAGAGGATAAAACTATTTGTACGGTTCACCATGGCAATGAAGAACAATGGTTTCAAACAGTGCAACTCATATCATACTCTGTTCTTGAAACATCGGAAAGGGAAGGTAACAACATTAATAATCTATGTTGATGATATGATTATTACTGGGAATGATAAACAGGAAATATCACACTTACAAGACTATTTGGCTATTGAGTTTGAGATAAGGATCTAGGTGGACTCAAGTATTTCTTGGGAATTGAGGTGGCTCGATCACAGCAAGGTATATTTCTCTCTCAAAGGAAATATGTCTTGGATTGGTTGATAGACACAGGAATGCTAGATTGCAAACCTACGGACACTCCTATTGTTCAGAATCATCATCTTGGAGAATATCCGGATCAAGTTCCAATTAATAAAGAAAGATACCAAAGATTAGTGGAAAGATTGATCTATTTGTCACATACTCGACCAGACATTGCTTATGCGGTAAGCGTTGTCAGTCAATTTATGCACTCCAAGTGAAGACCACATGAATGCAGTTCTTCGGATACTTAGATATTTGAAGTCTGCACTTGGAAAAGGACTTATGTTCTCAAAACATGGTCATCTAAATATTGATGGTTATTTAGATGCAGATTGGGCAGGTAATGTAACAGATAGAAAACCCACATCGGGTTACTTCACATTTGTGGGAGGTAATTTGGTGACATGGAGGAGCAAGAAACAGAATGTAGTAGCTTTATCCAGTGCAGAAGCCGAGTTCAGAGGCATGACTAAAGGGATTTGTGAACTTCTTTGGTTAAGAAAGTTGCTTACTGAACTTGGGTATAAACCTACATCCACAATGAATCTCTTTTGTGACAACAAAGCTGCTATAGCCATTGCACAGAATCCAGTTCAGCATGATCGTACTAAACATGTTGAGGTGGATCGACACTTCATCAAACAGAAGCTTGAGGCTAAAGTATTTCAGTTTCCTTTTATGAAATCCGAGGATCAATTGGCAGATATTTTGACAGAGGCGATTTCCAGTAAAGCATTCCACAATTCACTAGATCAATTGGGCATTCACGACATCTATGCACCAACGTGAGGGGGAGTATTGGCGTGACTTGTGGATATTGACTTACTTTCCTTACACACCAAGAATTCCTATTATAATTGTAATTGATTTACTTTAATTCCTAATTTCCTACTGTAAATAGATTTAGGAATTTATTATTTACTTGCCCATTCAGGTTTCGTTGTATTATAAATATGACCTCCTACAAGGAGAAGAATACACAAAAAATTCTCACAAACAAATATTCTCTCATACTTTTCATATTTTAGCACTTTTGGCTTTCGTAATAGGAGGTTGGACTGGTCTTGAACTTCCATTTTAGGTGAAGTTTGTTTTATATTAGGGAAAGTTTTCAGGATTTTAAGGAGAGTTGTACGAATTATTGGGAGAGTTTTTTGGATTTCCAAAAGAGAATTGCCAGTGAAAGGTGTTTTCTCAACTTTATTGGGACCCTGAAGAAAAATAACAAAGAAATATTAAATATACATCTATAAGTATACACGAACACAACACTCTTTAATAATGAATCATGAATACATTTTTAAGAGTCTTCTCATTCTTTAATAATGGTACATTTTCAATATCAACTTTTCCTCTCTCCCCCTAAACATATAAAATGAAACAATGTAAATATTTGTGCCTAAAATATACCAAATTCCTTATATTAATTAATTCCCTACTTGTTGTACCTCCAATATCAGCCCCATGGAAACTCCATATCTTATAACTTTGATCAACACCTCTTATAAACATATGGTCTCTTATCCCTTTAGAAGTCTCAAACATCAAATTTCTACATATTAGGCATGGAAATTTCATAAGTTTGGGATTACTTGCATTAACTTACAGCAAACGCAATAAATTGCTCAACACCATCTTCACATATCTTCATATTCTATTGACATTCAATCTTTTGACATCCAAGTTTTATTCATTTCAAACTAAAAAAAACCTTTTGTAACATCCTACATCAACCAACGGAGAGGGGGTAATGTGCCTTATATGTACATGCCCACCTTCATCTAGCACGAGGCCTTTTGGGAGCTCACTGGCTTCGAAGTCAGAGGAACTCTGAAATTAAGCGAGTTTGGGCTAGAGTAATCCCAAGATGGGTGACCTACTAGGAAGTTGTTCGTGAGTTCCCAGAAACAAAACCGTGAGGGCGGAGAGGAGGGCCCAAATATGACAATATCATGCTACGATGGAGCTGATCCTGGGATGTGACAATTTGGTATCATAGCCATTCTGCCGTGTGGTGCAAGTGTGCCGACGAGGACGTCGGGCCCCTAAGCGGGGTGGATTGTAACATTCCATATCGACCAACGGAGAGGGGGTGATGTGCCTTATATATACATGCCCACCTCCATCTAGCACGATGCCTTTTGGGAGCTCACTGGCTTCGGAGTCATGGAAACTCCAAAGTTAAGTTAGTTGGGGCTAGAGCAATCCCAGGATGGGTGACCCGCCGGGAAGTTGCTCGTGGGTTTGATCTTTTGTTGTCGAACCTAAATTAAGCATTAGAAATCCATTAAACATATAAGAATGTTTTAAACAACCAAGCATGTATCTAATCCCTGTTGTCAAATGTCCATACACACTCTTCCTATTCATAGTTCAATTTGAATTAAGGCATATGGTGTATACTCTTAATTCCAACCAAGATAGCTAACATACAAGTTTTAATGGTGATCAATCATTCAAACAAGCATATTTACTTATAAGCATAATGAATAAGAACAAGAACCATAATTGAAACTTGGAAACTAATCAAACTTAAAAACTTAAAATAAGAAATTACATAATGAAAAATAAAATACAACTAAGAAAAATATAAAGGAAAATTTAGCAAAAGGGTTTTGGTACAACAATTGAGAACTTAAAAGAAAAACTAAGAGAATTTGAGGGAGAAAGGAGAGGAGCTTTAGAGAGATGTTTGAGAGCTCAACTCCACAGGTGTGTTTGTAAGCGTGGAGAACTTCACTATTTATAGGCTTAAGGGAAAAAAAAATCTGATTTGAGTATTGCCTCTTCCTACAACATCTACTTCACCAACTTTACCTAACTTCCCCACCAAAAACAATTAGCTCATGCATGACACTGCACTGCAGTCTGTTTGTAGGCCGATTTTGGGCTCATTTCTCTTCTTAATAAATTCTAGAAAACCCGGCCCGGCCCGGCCTAATCCCATTAAATTTGGGTTGAGCTAGTCCGCCCCGGCACATTGATGAGCGCTACTGCTAAGTAGTTGACGCTTTTAAAAAAGCGTCAAAGTTTCGTAAAATAATTTATAATTTTCAAAAAAGCGTCAACTATTAAGTGTCAACTAAGGCCTATTTTCCTGTAGTCATTTCAAGTCTCTATATTTAGCATCAGTGCATTTATACACATTTAGAAAAGGCATGACAATAGTCAATATAACAATTTTCTCTGAATTTCAAAAAGTGTGTTCTTGATAAGTTGAGAAACAAGTGTAGTCTTGAGTTGTAAATATCAATTAAGATATTTATTACCTGCAAGGTACTTATAGATCAAGTGGTAAAAAGCATTTAGCCCCCGCACCCAAGGTCATAGGTTTGATTCTCTATTCCTCCAATATCGCTTGTATTAAAAAATATGTAAAGAAAAAGATATATGTTGTACAAAGAGGGGCAAAGATTCTAAGGACTCCTAACCTTTAGGTAATCTTGGCCAAATTTTGAAAAGTAGGCACTAGTATGTGATTGATCCCAAACTCCTGGGGTTCAAACTGTAATTAACTTACCAATTATATTATACCTTTGGGTTCAGCATGTGCACTCGTTTTCCTATTTAAGGATGTGAGAATAAGCTTGTCATCACAATCAATATTCATCAATATCTCATAAGTAGATCAGGAGTAGTCGTCTGGGATATGATGGCTTGTGAAAAGAGCAAGATACTCATAATCGGAGCCACAGGTTACCTTGGCAAATACATGTTGAAGGCAAGCGTCTCTTTGGGACATCCAACCTATGCCTATGTGCGACCAATCAAACCCAAAACCGATTCTTCCAAGCTTCTTCTGCACAAAGAATTTGAAGCCATGGGGGCTAACATAGAAATGTGTGGTAAAAAATGAACAATTGTAACCTAAATCTTAGTACCTAATTAAAGAAAAATATTCCAAATAAATATAAATACCTAATCGAATACATTATACTTGGTCAAATTAATGGATGAAATTATGACATGTGGCAATATGCATCCATCCGTGACATATTTGGGCCTACAAAGTTAAGTCCTATCTGTTCTTTTTTAGGTGAGAAAAACATGTCACATTTGAGACAACGTTGTCCAATTACAATTTGAAAATGATGGCTCTAGTTGCTTGTGCATTTCGGCACAGCTGCTCTCTTTCTCATCTTGACAGTTTGTAAGATCTATGAATAATTATGAAATTGTTTTAGAATTAAGATAAATATTTTTTTTTTTTTTTGAGAGGAAAGGTGAGGAGAAAACAATTAGAATATAACAAACTAAAATTAAAATCCGTTACATGTGTCATTCCTCCTCCATGGTTCACATCTTTCATCTAATTTCCAACACGTAGAGGTTAAATCACCAAGATCCCTTGAAGTTTGTGGTCTCTATCATTTAAATTTAAGAAAAAAAGACTATAAAATTACAAATTGATATACCATTAGTTTATTCGTCTGTCTAATAACTTCTTTTTTTGATGTGGCATCTGGTGGGTCAATTTTTTTATTACATAGATGCCAGAGTGATACCGCATGAAGCTACATGACCAAAATGTCACTGATCTTAAACTATGACTTACTTATTTAAGGGATAGGGAGATCCGTGCATTCCTTTTATACAAGAGAAACCCTAGACTTACTTGGAAAGCTAATAAAAAACCCTAAACTTACTTGGAAAGCTAATGAGAAACCTTAAACTTGCTAAGAAAGCTAATTAGAAAACAAAAAGAAAAATAATAAAAGTTTCCCAAAATATTCTAAAAACTTTAACGCTGAAATTAAATGTACTGGCTTCCTTTTTCCTTTTTTTTCCTTTTTGGTAATAGACCTTAGTGATAGATCAAATATAATGTGATGAATCAGTACAGCACTATATTGTTGAAATTCATTATGGCATGCACATTATTATTTTCTGCATTATAATGACCTTCCAATTTTGTACGAGTGAAAGGTGACCACCAAAGCCAGGTCATATAGCCACTAACTTTGGGTGCGATGACATGACATGAAGTGCCAAATCAACGAATAATTTTTCCTTGGCCTGCAATGTCAATTTTCCAAGACTAAAAGCCACCGCCCAAAAACAATGAACTAACCTAAGGCTCTAACGTTCTTTAAGTGATTATTGGAATTCTCATGGAGCAATTGAGTTAGTTTTGCTAGTTTTATTTCATTACGGTAAATTACTCAAATATTCCTTAAACTTATATTCAATTTACATTTTGGTCCCTCAATTAAATTATTCGTTCAAATGGTCCATCAACTCTATATTATTCACTCCATTAGTTCTGCCGTTACATTCTATCAATATTTCCATTAAATATGAGGGCAAATTGGTCATTTCGTCCATCAACTCTCTCTCTCTCTCTCTCTCTCTCTCTCTCTTCTTCTTCTTCTTCTTTCTCCTCCCAATCTTATAGCTGGGTTTCTTCTTCTTCTTTTTCTTCTTCTTCCTCCCAATCTGATGGCTGGGTAGCATAGGGTATCAACCCCACCTCCACCAAGATGGCTGGGGCACAGATCCTCTTAGCCAATGCTTGCTATTGCTTCTACGAGTTGGGCAATTTGTATTTGCTAAAATTGTCCCATAAATGATCAAATTACTAATAAATTTGAACAATTTAGCTTGAAACGACCCAACCCAAATTCCACTTTGAGATTCGGATCGAATCTGTTTAAAACGACACTGGTAACTATGAATCGTAGCCCAAAATGCCACAGCGATAACATAAACCCGAGCCCTAACTTGTGGCTGCGCCGATAATCGTAGGCGCCTCGTACCCTTCTTGAGGATCAAGCCACACGTAGTTCTTTTCTCTTTCTGACACATGGCGAACTATTTACAGTAAAACTGCTCTAGGGCTGACCATTACGGAGTATCCGGGACTCCGTTTTACGATCCGTCAACTACTATACGATTCTGGGAAAATCTAGATTAACATACTTGGAATTAACTACGATCTAATAGTTCAACCGTATTGAACACGGAAATCGCACAGTAGGGCGAGACCCGTTCGGGGTTCAAGCGATATCCAAATTAAGATCCGCGAAATCCTACATGCTCGTGAGGACTAGGAGATCATTCTAGGACTGAATGTGGTCTCCACCCTACTGCTCACGCCCCATCCACGCACCGGCAGCGCGTGGTGCCTAAAGCAATAACGCCGCCAGAAAATCTCAACATCTCGGCTCAAGACTCCTATCATAGGTAAAACACCCTATTTGGAACCACTTTTATTCTTGGACCTACCCCAAAACTGACCGGAAGTGGCGAAACAATGACCCAAAACCTCACGAAACCTAGCTCGTAAATCGAGCTATCTACGCTGGAAATTTCTGAAATCCTACCTAACCAGCAGCTATAGCATTAAAAATAGCTAGAAATCCATACCTCACTCGTCCGATTTGGTGGCGGACGACGGAGAACGAAAGCTTGGAAGTTTTGTCAAAAACCGTCCACACCGCTTGTTTAGCGGTGTTTAAGGCGACTATGGCGGCGGATCGAGGCGGAAAAGGGCAAGAGTAGGAAGAGGAAGTTTGGTGGTTCGTTTGGCACTAGTCTTGCCTGAATCGAAGGTCGGAGCTGAGAGAAAACAGCTACAGTCGCTGGTCGCTTTGAGGAGGAGAAGAAAACTGGGTTTATAAAATCTGAACTTCGAAATATTTACGGTTATGCCACTAAACTTCTTTTGATCGTAACTCCTTCGTTACAATTCCGATTTGAGTCCACTACATGTCTACGAACTCGTTTCGTCGCGCTCTACACAACGATATAACTAAAATCCCTAAATTCCTTCCCGATCAAAAAGTCAACTTTTAAACTAATAAAATATTCTAGGGGTATTTTAGTCTTTTTCTCAAATAAATTAATAATTAAATATTAATTTTATGTTTGGGTTATTACATTCTGGTTGTGGATTGTTTTACAATCGGAAGAGAAAGGAGGTGGTCATGGGGGAATGGTAGGAGAAGAAAACCCCCCAAGGGTAAAAAAGAAAAGAGCTGAGGTGGGGTGGGGGATTTGTATAGGAGAATGGGAGGAGAAAACTGTAGAGCAGGGAGGAGAGTGAGTGAGTTTTGGGTCTGTTCTTAGGATTATAATTTTTTTTTCTCCTTTTCTTCAATTTTTTCTAATTTTGTATTTATTTTAACCCTATTTTTATTTGTTAATTATGAAAAGTCATATTTACCCTAAAATTTGGTTAAATCTAATAGAAAATTAGACCGTGGGATTAATGGAACGAATAATATAGAGTTGATGGACCATTTGAATAAATAATTTAATTGAGGAACCAAAACGTAAATCGGGTATAAGTTTGGGGACCATTTGAGCAATTTACCCTATTTCATTAAGACTTTGAATCTTGAATGACTATTTTCTTGACTCTAGGGAATGACTATTTTGTTTTATACAAGTGATATTGGGGAGCCGAGAATTGAACCTAAGATCTCATATGCAATGGTAACTATTCTCAACCACTTAAGCTATAAGTTTTTTCAACTTGGTAATAAATATTACTAAATCAATATTCTAGATTATGTAAATGATGATGTATTCATGATTTACCTTGATTAGCTTATTTCCATAGTGCTACTTCGAAGATCTTGACAATTGTATTACTGACCTAAGGCCTTCTCCAACCCATGAGGGGCTAAACCCAAATTTTTCCCCTCCAAAAAGTAACTATTCGGGTTTTGCCCGAACTCAAATCATTTTTTCTTCAACCCTCCGGACTCAAATTTTAAGTCCGCAACTTTATTAAATTGTTTAAGAATGGTTTAAGTCTATTTTTTTTTTCATGGATGACTTTTCTACATTTAATCTTTTTAAATAACATCATAATTTAATTTTTTGAACAATTTGACCTAAAAAAAATTGAAATTCCATAAATTTAATTTTATTCCAAAAGTAAACACACAACATAAAAAAAAACACACAACATAATTGAAACACAAAATGAGGACTGAAACAATTATTGACCTCATTTACCATCTCCAAAGCTCATCCAAATGTGATTTATCAAATCATGTCGGAGACTCTGATGCACATGTGGAGATTGAACTCTATTATGATGAATCATATAATCAGAGAGAGTCTGCCTATCTTGGTTGTACTCATATGATATGTAAAGCTTGGCTCCAGCTCATATTGTCTTGCTCTGGCCCTCCTAGATCGTTGTGGACACATATTCTCATCATCAGATTCTTGTTCAACATATTCGTACTCATCCTCCACAATCATGTTGTGCAAAATTATACACGTCATCATGATTGAGTGGAGGTTATCCTTGCACCACATACGTGCAGGGCCTCGAACAATAGCCCATCGAGCCTGTAGTATTCCAAATGCTCTTTCAACATCCTTCATGGACAATGGCTTCTATCACTCTCTGATGATGTTCTTCATCATCTTAATCATCATCAAACATAAAGGAAAAGATGGTCTTGCCACGGTTATCCATTGAAAACTTCAAATGATATGAAAAGTATGAGAATGAAGAAGATGATGTGCTTGAAATGATATCAAAAGTATGAGAATGAAAGAGATTGATGAAATTGACAAAGGAAAAATAAATTGAGAAATAGAAAAAATATTTTTGGTAGATTAATTGAGAAATGAGTGAGTATTTATAGAGTTTGGTGAGTTTTGGGGTTGGATCTGATTTGGATTAATTTAAAATATTATTTTGACCGTTGGATCTTTTTTTTACCGTTAAAATAGCTTAATTTAATCTAAATTGTTAATTTAAAGTTACTATTAGAATTTTTTTTTTTTAAAAGAAGAGAATATTTGAATTGCAACGTCTCTTTGAGCAGGAATAAAGCCAGCATGTGGGCCCAATCTCTTTTTAGAGATAATATTAGATTTTAAAATTTATAAAATAAATATCTATAATATTTTTTTTTTTTTTTAAAGGAGACAGCCAAATTGCAATCGCTCTCTCACCTAGTGCCGACACGTGGCATGGGCAGGAGACAAACCCACCAGAGCTGGTCTCAGCGGGTCCCAGTGCTTTTCTCATGCACATGGGGTCTGCCACCTCAGCGTGGGCTCCACTAAATAGTTTTGGATCTGGGCAATAAGTGGACTAGTATTTGGGTCCAAATTTGGATTTTCCCAAATTTTGGGTCCTTCATTTTCTTGGCTTTGGGAGAGGTTTTGGGTGATATTTTGGGTTTAGGTCATTGGGTTGAAGATGGCCTAACAGTCTATATACTAACTCAGAAAAGTGTGAATGAAAATAAAAATCATAATTGGTCTAGTGCCCTTGAAAGTCAAAGTGAGTCACATTGCCACATTGACTTTTGCGTCTTACTTTACCCCAGTCATTAAGTTTGTAAAAAGCACCCATTAAAAAGGATGACATGGTGTTATGAAATAATTGCAAGTGCATAATTCATACAAGTAATATAGAAATAAGTAGATTATCATTCCCACAGAAACTATACTGTCCTATAATTACCAATTATGATTAATTATTGAATCTATTAGTATAATTGATTAAGAAAATGATCAATGCAAGGGACCCACTAGCGTAATGGTTTGGAACAAATGCTCCCTCTAGAAAAGGTCCTGGGTTCGAGTCCTAGTATCCGTGTTGTGTGTGTGAGTTTAGTATGTTATTGCCCTTCTTAATAGGAAAGGTCCTCCGAAAAAATATTGTTTGATCAATTAATTAAATTCAAACAATTATTAAAAAATAACAATTTAAGTAATGGTTGAGAATCAAGTTTATAAGGCACAAAAGCATCTGATTTCACCAGAACCAATTCCGCTTAATTCTTATCAAATGAGTTTTGAACTAACAGAAAATGACCTAGAGGCCTCCGAGTTATATCCTGATTACAACTACACTTCCATTGATAGCTTCCTCGACATTTGCCTGGTGGATCCTCCCAAGCCAAAATTAGCAGCATTTGAATGACTGGCTTCTTTGTGGATAAAACGGAAAACTACTATCGTTGTTACTATTTTATGCTTTCTTGTTTGTATTTGTGAATGCTGGCCACGATCTCCGGGTCATTAGATGATGTTGCTTCAGAATTCATATCAATTAAATAATAAAATCTTCTAAGTAATATGCCAAATTGTTTTTTTTTTCTCTGCATAAAAACATTAAATAATAAGACTTGGCTATTTTCTTTAACATAGAAATGTGTGGTGAAAAATGAGTAACCTAAATCTTAGTACCTAATTAAAGAAAATATACCAAATAAGTATAAATACCTAATCGAATACATTATACCTGGTCAAATTAATGGATGAAATTATGACATGTGGCAATATGCATCAATTAATTAAATGTTTGATCAATTAATTAAATTCAAACAATTATTATAAAAAAAACAATTTAAGTAACGGTTGAGAATCAAGTTTATGAGGCACAAGACCATCTGATTTCACCATAACCAATTCTGCCTAATTCTTATTGCTAATTAACCCTAATTACCCATATCGACAATTGGTTCCCCTTAATTCATTTGGTATTGCCTCTCGGGCTCAACCAAAATTATTCTTAATCAACAACTCATTCTCTCTTGAGCAACGCATTTAAACAATCAACAACCCGTACAAAAACCTACAAGAAAACTGCATGAATCATGTTAGTCCCTCTTTAGCACTCATTCAAAACATGGTATTTAAGTTATGGACAATCACCAAACATCTCTTCACTGTCTCCGTTTGGAATATCAAATCAATTGAATATTACCCAGATTTCAAGGCATTAAAAACAATAACAAATACTCAACATGGAATAGAAGTCAGAAATTAATATAAAATTTAACAAATATCCCTTAAAAGCGTTGATGAGTCATACAGGGAACCCAGTGTTTTGCTAAAATGTATGCCACATAAGCACCATATGTGCATAAAAAATATTAATTTACAATTTAAAATAAATAATAAACAACCTCATCCCTTTCCCTCTTCTCCCCACCACTTAAATTGCACATTTTAAAATCTTATTTTTAATAGTCAAGTTAACTTTTTTCCTTTTTTATTGAAAATATATTTTTGTTCACACATGGCACTTATATGACATACATTTTAGTGAACCTTGGGTTCCATTCATAAAATGTCAGTGTTTTTAACGAATATTGTGACAAACTTGCCAGTGAAGGGAAAATTGAGACACAAAACACCATGTAAGGGGACAACATGAGATTTCACTATACTTTCGTGGCACTAAAACAATTGAGCCACAGAATACATGGGTCACGTCAACGTTTTTAAGGGATTATTTGGTTTACTTGATGGTGGAGTGTAAATTATACACAAAACATTGATCAAGGGGACAAAGGGCGTCACTTTGACTTTCATGAGGCATTGTGTGATTCGGAGAAGTGGGGATGGTGCAGGGAGAGTGGTTGGAGAGGAGGCTGTGAGTGGGGAATGTGGGAGGTTGGGAGATGGGGATATCGGGATCAAGGTCAAGGCTTGAATGGAAGTTTGTTTTCCTTAATTTTTTTTTAATGTTCCTTTAAAATTTTAAACTGTTTTA
Source organism: Prunus mume (assembly GCF_029339155.1). NCBI lineage: Eukaryota > Viridiplantae > Streptophyta > Magnoliopsida > Rosales > Rosaceae > Prunus > Prunus mume. The sequence continues at coordinate 20,968,667 of NC_142700.1, read as the reverse complement.
GGATTTTTAATTAAGAAAAATATTGAAATACTCCTAAAAATGGGTCATGTGTGCTGCACATGCCATTTAATTGATGGAAATATGGACGCTGTTTAGGTGGGATGACAAATCATGGATTTTACAAATTTGTAAAACTAGTTATAATACATAGGATTAACTATACTTTAGTCCCTGGAGGTTTAGTATCAGTATCGAAATGGGCTCCAAGGTTTCATTTTAATCAATTTCGTATACAACGTTTCGAAATATTACCAATTTACACCGGCCGTTACATTGACCGTCAAAGTCAGACGTTAACTGCTGACGTGGCAGTCGTGGGACCCATCTCATAACCAAACAGTAGTTAGAAAGAGACGAAATGAAGAGCAATTTTGGAAAAAAAATAATAATAAACCCTTTAAAAATATTATTAAATTAGATTTTTAAAAACAAAAGAAAAAATCCCTACTTTCTCTCTCTCTCTCTCTCCTCCTATCTCCCTTCCTCTCTCTGCATGCATCCATGACTTATCCATCTCCCACACTATACAATCATATATATAATAAAGTGAAAAGACAAGTAATGACAAACGACAATATTCACATAGCAGAGAATAATTTAAAAAAAAAACATAACACAAGTTTCAGAAGATGGTATTTACAAAATGATAATCGTGTTATAATAATACAAACAACAATATCTCCAATAACTGTCGTATTTAGGCTACCAAAACCCATAAAATTGTTCTTCAAAATGCAATACAAAGTTCATACAACGGAAGTTACAGAGTTACCGAAGTATAACAACAATACAAATGATGGTTTGGTCCAAAGACCGTCGTCGTAGGTTACAAAAACCCAAAAAATAAATCTCCAATTCCCAGTCATTTTCCAAGAACCCATAGCCAATCAAACATATATTAAGAACCCATACCAGAGAGTTATTATGAAAAGCATGCAAACACTGAATGGGTTTTTCTGATTCCATTCCTGATTCATAGCTCCCCAAACATATATTAAGAACCCATAGCTACCAAAACAAACGAAATCATTTATTGATTTAAGAAGCATGTCAAATTAGGTTTGTACTTAAGAACCCATAATGCAATATCATTAAAAAAAAGTAGGACAAGCATGTGAGATTAGGGTTTGTACTTACAAGTTGACAAAGCTCAGAGAATATCACCAATGCTTTGAGAGGGAGAGCGCAATTTGAAACGACGGAGGATGAAGAGCGAAAACTTTAATATTAGAATTTGAGTTGAAGACAGAGAGCAAAATGTTTTCGAGGAAGGGCGAATTCTAAAATTTTTAGATCATGCTCAAATATTTCAAAGGGCCACGTTTTAAAAAAATGACAGAAACGATAACAAAAACGTCATTGAATAACACGAGGGAGATGACGGTTATTCATGTAAAGCGCCATTGTAAGGATTTACTACGTCCGTCGAATATAGAAAACGTCGTAGTATATTCTTTTCACGGCACTCAGACTAACACCGACATCTTAAAAATTAAATAATTAGGTGGGCTTCGGTTTTCCTAGGATTCGAACACGCGCGACCAAGGTCGTAATTGACCAAAAGCCATCGAGAGGAAACCAGCGTTGTTTCAATGTACTGTAACCTAAGCCCTAAATTCTTTATTTTTATTTTACAAAAATTACAAAAAAACCACAAACATGAGAAAATTAAACCGAAAATTGCTACGGACTCCTTGCGACAATGCCTTCTATATTAGCAGGCTAAAATTCGGATTTCATATATTTGTATTCATGGCTACCAATGGATCATATAAACCTTAAGATTATGTTATGAAAGTATAAGTACTATTGTGTTTTGACACAAACAATTTTGACTTTTGTTATCATTTGTAATTTTTATAATTAAAATTACATTTTTCAAAGCTTTAGGGGGAAAACAATCTCTCAATGAGTGCATAGTAGTTGTCGGTTTATTTTTTGATTTTTTGAATTTATTATGAGTACTAGGAATTAAATACAATAAAAAAATCTTATTAAAATTACATTTTTCAAAGCTTTAGGGGGAAGACCATCTCTCAATGAGTGCATAGTAGTTGTTGGTTTATTTTTCAGATTTTTTTAAATTTATTATGAATTAAACACAATAATTGCCAGGTGCTCAAAGAGCGAGATGGCTACATGTGGTACTGAGAGATAACTGCCGTTATATGCCTTTACAACAACGTTACCTATATACCCACCACCGTCCTACTCTCTTTAGACGGCTACAACTGGGTGAGAATCGACGCTGTTTATCAATTACAACATCACTTTTTATGAAAATGCCATCATCTTAAACCGTTGAAACGCTAATAAAATTTGAATTCCCAACTTTGTTTGAGGTTACAACATTCCATTCTTCATATTTATCGCCGTCATAGTCCTCTAAGACGTTTATAAGAGGGTAAATACAATGTCAGTTTTTATAAATTTATTGCCGTTGTAGTCCTTTAAGACATCTATATGTGGGTAGATACCGTCATTGTTTATAGGTACAATATTTTCAGTATCTTTAAGGTGGATTATTGCTTTCCTTAAAAGTATATGGTAGACGTCGGTTTTATATATAAACCGTCGTGTTTTTAGTAACTACATGTCATTTTGTTGATTTATAGTCAATGTTTTGTTTTCAACTTACATAAGACGACGTTTTAAGAAATAATTGTGTCGTTTTCACTATCATGAGACGTCGATATAGGGAATTACTGTCATGTTTAAAGGTTAGTCATTCATATACACATAAATCTCCTCAGTCATTGATTGTTCACTAATTACAGAAAAAATATGTACATTGTAACATTGTTCACTGATTACTGTCTATATGGAGGCTCACAAATTCTGCCCATTCCTTCCTAACTTCATTTATGTCTTCTTCGGCATAGTCATTGGGGTTCTTTTTTCTTCTCAAACTGCAAAAAATAAACAATGATTATTCAAAGATACAACAACCAACTTGTTATAGAAATACAAACGACGGTAATTAAAAAACCGGCCTAAAAAAACCTTTGTTTTATAAAAACGCAAACGACGGTTTTTCCAATTACAGTCGTCGTAGTTTACATAAAAAATAAATAATTTTAATCTTAAATTTAGTTTTTTACCTTCTTCTCAAATTCTAGGGTGGGATCCCTGATTATATCTCTCATAAAATGCATAACATAGTAGCCACACTCTACATTGGTTGGTTGTCGAGAAGTGCCGTGTAGAGTTTTTCAAATGGCTGATTTTATAGATTGTTTGCCTACGTGTGCGTTATATATTTTGATTGCATTGTTTCAAGACAACAAGGTGTTAATGAAAATTATTTTAGCCTATGAACACACATTACAATGTAGTAAATCAACTTACGTATTCACTATACTTTTGCATTCCTCATCAACCTTGCAGTGTGATTATGAGTCCATATAATATGCGGTCTCCTTTTGTAGTCTCACAATTCCTACACAAAATGAGGAGAGGTTAAATAGTTTAGAAATGCTGCCTAATTACAAAGAAAATCTTGTTAAAGGAACTAACCCTGGATTATAAGGCACCAACAAGATTTGATCCTCATCTGCCTTTTCCAGTCGGTTTGCTAGATGCCGTGATCTCTTAGTTAATGGTCCAGATTGAGCGCTAACTTGTGCAAGGTTGATAAGGCCAACAAGGTTTACCATATTTGCCCTTTTTTAAAAGTCAAATAGGTACCTAAATATATGAAATCCAATGAGTTTTTTTATTTTATTTTAAAGAAAGTGAATTATAAAATGAAAATTGGATTTTTAGGTTTACCTCATGTATACTACAATCATAGTGGCTCTTATCTCAACCATGGAGGCAAACTGAAAAATATCTTCATGCAAGATAAAGGTATCACGTTCAAACCTAAACACTTCCTCTGCCATTGTAATTTTCAAGGTTTGGCCTAAAGCCTTGAATGCCATCCCTAGCATATTGGGAAAGGGCTAATAGAGGAGGTGACAAGTCTAGCTTTGAGAAATCCTATTTCAAGAAACTGTAGACGTCCCTGAACTATGGCCCCAGTTGCAATTGGGTCTGTGACAAAAGCAAAATAAACGATAGTAAATCAACCTTCCAAACCATCGTGGTATCTAAATCCAAACGACGATTCCTTGAAACAAACGTAATAAAGAATGAAGACGGCGGTAACCTTCACTTTGTACAAGTTCTGATGTCACAAAGCCAAAAAGGTCATCTAAATAAAATGCAAAATGCAGTGAAGATAGCTTGTAAAACAAGTAAAACAAAACCGCTGTCTAACTCAACCATCAAAAGGGTCGTGGTATTTCATTTGCAACAACGGTTCCATGACAATACCGACGTGGTATGAAATTTCAAATGGCGGTAAATACGTACCGTCGTTGTTTGACATTTCTAATGTCGGAGACGAAAAATAGTGACGTCTAATTAAAATTTAAAAAGCAGAAAAAGCAAATTTAAGAGAATTTATAGTTTCATCTTGCTGCTCTTCAATAGGACATGCTTGAGGATTTCTTCCTCCAAAACAAGGGGTCTCACATTCGTGGCACCCGAGCAACTTGCTTTGTCAAACATTGGATTTTTGGGACTTTGCTATTCATACAATATTGGAATTGGGGTAATTGGATGTTTGAGCATGCTGGGATCAAAATTTGGAATTAGTTGGCTAAATCGTTTCAACATATATTCCCTATTATCTTGTAGCAATTCTTTGGTTCTAGCCTCCATCATCAAACTCTCTTCTTTGACGGCCTCTAGAACACTTTCCTTTAGTTTGTCGACAAACTTTATTATATGTTTTTTTGGGTAAATTGAAGTATTGACTGGGGAGAACCCTAGCTCCTAAACCTCTGACTCTCCCTCCATGCTCGGGGTTTCCCACAGCCAAAGTTAATACATCATTACTCCTAGAAACAGTCAGAGTGCCATCAGAGACCTTTTTTAATTCATCCTAAGAGAGAGAGAGAGAGAGAGAGAGAGAGAGATTTTAGTGAGTGAAGATAGATTGTAAAATAGATAAAATAAAATGTCTAACTCAAAAATATATTACAAAATTAGTGAAACACCCAATCCTAGACATGAAATTATAAATATACCCAACACTATTTAAAACATAGAAACACACCCAAAATAAACCCAATAATCAACAATTGTATATTTTTCGGGTGTGTTTATAAATGGGTTTTGAGTGTGTTTAATAAATGGGTTTTGGGTGTGTTTATAAAGTGTTTTTCATGTGGGGTTTTTTATAATTTCAGCCCCTATTTTGGGTGTATTAGTGAAACTCCCAAAATATAAACCATCGTGGTATTTCACTAAAGACGACAATTTCTTGACAAAATTGACGTAGTATGAAATTTTAAATGATGGCATATTAATACCGTCGTTGTGTAGAAATTATAACGTCAGCAGATGAGAAAACCATCGTATAATTCAAATGCATAGATTAAAAAAGTTCATAGAAAATCAGCATTCTTTACTAGAAATAGAGTTAAAATCAATTGCACAGAGAGAGAGAGAGAGAGAGAGAGAGTGTGTGTGTGTGTGTGTGTGTGTGTATGTGTGTAAATGAGATAGTTTGCAAAACAGATAAAATAAAAACGACTGTAAATCAAAAATCTAAACCGCCATGGTATTTCACCGAAGACGACGGTTTCTTGAAAAAAGTAACGTAGTATGGAATTTCAAATGGCCGTAAACTAATACCGTCGTTGTGTAGGAATTCTAACGTTGTAAGGCGAAAAAACCATCACATAATCAAATGCAAAGATTAAAAACGTTCACAAAAAATGAACATTCTTTTCCAAAAATAGATTTAAAACCAATTACGGAGAGGGAGAGAGAGAGAGAGAGAGAGAGAGAGAGAGTAAATGAAGATAGCTTGTAAAAAATTTAAAATAAAACGACTAACTCAAAAATATAAACCGTCATAGTAATTCAATCTAGGTGTCGATTTTGAAAAAGCCGATGTACTATAGATTTTCAAACAGCGGTAAATACAAACCGTCGTTGTGTGTCATTTCTAACAATGTTTAGAGAAACAATCGACATCTAAATGAAATTAAAATTCTTTGTTTCTAAAATTTAAAACAGAGTGAGTGAGGCTTACAATTAATTTTGCTTTCTCTACAACCTTTGGATTGGGGATGTTTCCCTATTTATCTTCTCTAGCCTTCCTCCATAATAGAGAACGATCAATTTCTTCACCGAGCATGGTTTCTTCCAATTGGTCCTCCAAACCAACATACCATTTTCGAGACAACCTATGGTTGTACTCGCATTTTTCCCTTCTCTGTGACTGTTCAATATCCATAGCCACAAATTCTACTCTATGAATTTATATAGCTGAGGGGGTTCTTTTAACTTGTCCTTATCATTTGTGAATGAATGAAATCCCTCCATTTTTTTGCGGCAGACGATAACACCATCTTCTTGCCCCTTTGCCCAACAACATAAGCCATTTGAACAGCTTCCCAAATCTGCTCCTTTATATCCTTTGGCAATGCAGTCAATTTCTTGTCCACAAGAGGGACTCTGGTGCGTGCCAAAACACAAATATAATATTGCATCTCAACAGCAGCCTTGCCATGTGGTTTGCCCCGTTTATTGTACTCAACTACGGGTATAATCTTTTGGATTTTCCTCTTCATAGCATGGCTCATGGTGTTGATACCATCAGTTGACCTTGGCTCCTCATCAAATGTCGTTGAGCTATTAGGGTTTTTCTCGGTAGTTGAAGTAAATCTCATCTTCTTCGAGGTTTTGCATTGAACTGCTTTGTCTTCATTCGATTGAGCCTTTAAAACTGCAAGCTCTTTACTTTGAGCTTTTGAAACTTGAGCCTCCTTATTTTGAGATTTAGAAACCATGTTTAGAGAGAAATATAACCTGCAAGTGAAAAAAACGACGGTTATTTGAAAAACACGACGTAATATTATGTTTCAAACGTCACTAGATAACAACTACCGTCGTGCTATTTCTTTTAGCACGACGTTAGTTGCCCATCGTCGTGGTGTGGCAAAAAAAACGACGTAAAAAAGAAAAAACAGTTGTCTTATTAAGAGAAAATACAAAAAAGAAACCGTCAGGTCTATCTCTCCCACGATTGTTTGTGTATTTTACTCGTAATAAGATGACGGTTTTGTCTTGTTTACATCATTTTAATTATCACACCACGACGATAATTAACTCGTGGGTGATTAACTACCGTCGTGCTATTTGCAATAGCACAGAGTTAATTACTGTCGTGATGTGATAATTAAAACAACATAAACAAAACAAAACCGTTGTCTTAACAAGTCGTGAGAGTGGGAGACTACTGATATTATTCAAAACAATGAGACGATGTTATTTTGAAAACGGATTCTTGTTTCTAGACACTTTCTTTCATGGTATCAAATATAGAAATGATTTTGACAAAAAAAGAAAAAGAAAAAAAAGATCAAATGATTTTGAACAAAAAAAAAAAAAAGAGTGAGAAACAACCTTTGGCATGCAAAGAAAGTTTGCTTCCGATGTAACCTTTGGAGAATTGGAGACAAAGATGAGGAGGAGAGAAAGATGACGAGATTCAGAGACGCCGCTTTGGGAAGGAAAACTAAGAGGAGAGTGAAATATTTTATTGGTTAGAGAGAACGTAAAATTTTAGGTCAGGTGATGAAAAAGTTTATATAGAGTCGCAAAGTTTCATAACACGACAGTGTTTATAAAAACCGCCCTAGTATGTTTGTTAATACGACGCAATACCTGTAGAAACCAATGTGGTTGATAATAAAGTCAAACAACTTTTAGTATTCTGAACCACCATGGTCATTTACAGTTTTACACGACAATATGCTGACGTGGTATTTTAAGTTAATACGTTGCTTGTTTTGAATAAATCGCCGTGGTTATTTACAATTTTACACAACAAAAGAGAGTTTTGGCCGATGTGGTATATGAAGTTAATACGGCGTTATTTATGAATAAACCACCATGGTTAGTTGGAATAACCCCGACGCTCTTTATGAATAAACCCCTGGATGTAAAGATAAATTGGGCTTTTCTTCACTTTTACTTTTTTATTAGGGTTCCAACTCTAACTCAAGTCGCATACACCCTTGGCTCTACCTCTCTAAAGGTCTGGATTTGGGTGGGAGGCAATAATTTGGAAGTTGATGTCTGTGTATCTCTCTCACCTCTCTAAAGGTCCAAAATATTGATGACACACACAACATTAACTTTCAAATTATTGTCTTTGTCATGTTGGTGGTTCGATTGTGATGAGGAACATAGCTCCCACTAGTAAGATTTCATATCTCTTGGGATCTCATTTGCATTTCTCTGACGATTTCATTTAGTAAAAAAGCCTTAAATTATATCGCATACGATAGTTTTCTATAAAAACAATGGGTTTTTTTAATCCGTACTTATCATTTTGTTGATCTACCATTATAGGCTACCAAAATTCAGAAAAAAAAAATCTTAAAAAGCAATACAAATTTCAGATGATGGTAATCATAAAAGGACAATCATATAAAGGATATAGAGACAATGTTATAAATACCGTCGTAGTACATGAGGTCGTAATAAGTCGATAAATTTATTTTTACCGTCGTAGTATATGACTTTAATACGCGCTGATTACGAATCTATCGACATAGATTCCATTAAAATAATACTAACTCTAGTTAAGAATAGTTGTTGTGTTTAACTAGCAGCTAACACGGCTGCAATTTTGGTAAAACACCGTCTTTACTTTCTATGCCGGTTGCTTCATACATGCTGTCATTATTTTTGAGATTAAGAGTTTATGTCTGGAGAAAACATGTTTAATAAGAAGATGCTTTTTAAGTTTGGTGTGTCGTGTTTTAGAAATACCCGAGCTGATCTCGATTTTTTAGGTGTTTAAGTTACTTATCCACCGCGGTTTTCTATTACTGTCGTCTTTCTAAACACAACGACGGTATTTATTTATACCGTTGTTGTTTTCTGGTCGTCTTTTTCCCTTTTTGTAGTAGTGTGTAAAGAATGAAAGATGAAACAGAGTTGGGCAAAAAAAAAAAATTCATCTGAACTAATAACTTTGGATAGATAAGACCTAAACCTGAATTGTTGCCACCCCGACTAGCAGAGCATGAGCCCACTAAGATTTACAATTCACAATTTTTTTTCTCTTCAGATTTATGTATCCAATCTAAGAAATGAAGAAAGAGTAGAAAACCCTAGGGACCCTAATATTTTTGGTTTTGGAAGTACGAAGGGAAAATGTGGTGACCAAGAGGAAGAGGAGTTGAATACAGGGAAAAATATTTAGATAAATTTCGAGCGAAATGAAGACCCGCGAACTATCGCGCTTGTTTTCCTGAGGATATTTTATAAAGTGTTAGGTATAAATGGGTTTTAATTGACATTCTTTGTAAAATTTCAAGGAAAAGTGATATGTTGACCTTCTTTATAAAATGTGAAGGAAATGATATAGAGTTGATGTTCTCGATAAAGTGTCAGGGAAAGTGATATATAGTTGACGTTTTTTGTAGAACGTAAAGTAAACCTGCAAAGTAGGCCTCATCACTTGGCTCGTGGGCTCATAGGTCGATGGGGGCCCCCAACTCAGCCCGTTATGGGCGTTGGGATGGCACGGCCCGCATTGGACTGGGTGGGCTTGGGCTTGGGTGTCTGAAGCCCAACCCTGCCCATAGGCCCCTTCCAAGCCCATAGACCCCGCTTGGTTAAGTCCAAGAAAGCCCAGCCCAACCCGCCCACAATATCCAAGCTTGTTAGGTCCACATACATATATAATTATGTATAAATAAGGGTTTATGATTAGGATTATATCACTTGAATCACAAAACCCCCTCTTTCATTTTTCTGTGTGTGTTACTTGTTCGAAACATTGTGTTTTACATTTGGTCTGCGTTGTGTTCTTCATCTTTCTGTGCTGAATTCAACCATATAAAGAACACAAAATTTGTATGAACGGTTGAAAAGTTATAGGCCAAAAACTGGACCGATGTCGAAACTGAAAAACAGAGGAAGTTCATAATTCGTCTCTACCTAAAACGTGATAAACTGGTGCTACCATGCTGATATAGTGTGGCAATACAGTGGTGATAAAGGGCTTATAGAAATTACTATTTGTGTTTATTTTAGGTTTCTTGTTTTGTTTCATTTCATTTACTTTTCTTTACTCATTCCCAGTTTATAATTGGATGATTAGTACATTAATTTGCATCAATTATTAATACAACAATTATATAAATCAAGAATAAGACGAACTACATATCATATCACCAAACGTAATCATACCGACAAATATAATCATGCTTTTCTTGAACCCATCACCAAGCATTTGCCTATTTATTCATACCATCCTTTTTAAAAAAATATTTTTATGATGCTTCTTATTTTTAAAATTATTTCTTAAAACGTGTTACGGTCTAATCAGGCTTAACTGCTACAATGCCCCCTAGAACATTGGTCAATTCTCACTTTACCGCCTTAAAGTTAAAGTGACCCATTTTGCCTCCTTGACCAATGTTTCGTGTGTCACTTAACTACTTTCCATCAATGCCATTCCGAATTCCGTTAAACTAATGACGTGGCAGGGGCATATTGGTCAATTCAACTGAGCTAGAATTTTTCCCTCCAATCTGAGTGTATGACATGTACATGTGGACCCCACCTCTAACATCTGATATAGCTCAAACAATCCAATTAATCTGAGTTGACTATCGAACCAAAAAACCCCAAATTGACTTCCTCTAAAACCCTAGAAATCAGAGGTTGGGTTTCCACGAAAATTGAAGATGAAGACTGAAGTAGTTGACAGAGGGGAAGAGTTGGATGTGGCGGCACCGTGTTGCTTTTGTGGGAAGATAGCTCGCTTACAAACTTCATGGACTAAGGCGAATCCACTTCGAAGATTCCATGTTTGTCCAAACTCATCAGGGGTAAGTTATGTTGTTGAAAGTTTGTGAATGGGGTTAATTTTTTTATTAATTGGTATTAATGGTTGATGCAGAGGAGGAAAAAAGGATGTGGGTTTTTTGTTTGGGTGGATGTTGAATTTCGACCTAGTGAGAAGGCTCTGATGAGTTGGCTACTTAGAAGATTGAAGGAACTTGAAAAGGACGTTGGGCATCGTCAATCAAGAGAAAGAAAGTTAATGGGTTGGCTTATTCTTTCATCGGGTTTAGTAATGGTGTTTTTGTTTTTGAAATTTCTGTAATAACTTGGCACAAAATGTGGCCATTGCAATGGAGGAATTAGGCAGATTTTAGAGGTCTGTATTTTGCAACTATGTGTAAAATATCATGTATTGGTAGCTGTGTAATGATGGAGGAACATGGTTTGAATTTGCAACTGGATGTAACAATGTGTTGGTACTTATGTAATGAATGTGGTTGTTGAGCACAATGTGGGATTTAGTTTTTGGATTATGACCTCATATGTAATGGTATCAAAAGCATTACCAAAACAACAGTACCACAAACACTTGCAACAGTTCATGACATTGATCATGGGTTTTATAAACATTAAGTAATATGCCAAATTGTTTTTTTTTCTCTGCATAAAAACATTAAATAATAAGACTTAACTATGGCTATTTTCTTTAACATAGAAATGTGTGGTGAAAAATGAACAATTGTAACCTAAATCTTAATACCTAAATAAATATAAATATCTAATTGAATACATCAGGCTTTCTTAGACTACAGGGGTCCAAGAGATTTGTAGTCACTCACTTGGATATAAATTCAACTGTTCATTCACTCTTACACTTCTTTTAAGAAACTTTTTGAACCATTAGATTAATATTCAACGGTGAGTGACCACAATCTCTTGGACTCTTGTGGTCCAAGATATCAGAACTATCGAATACATTATACTTGGTCAAATTAATGGATGAAATTATGACATGTGGCAATATGCATCCATCCATGACATGTGAGATGCATGACAAAAATGGGATATTTGGGCCTACAAAGTTTAGTCCTTTGGGCCTACAAAAAGGTGAGATGCATGAGAAATTGAGTCCAAAGTCTTGTGTTTGTATACGTAAGCTTCCTTCCAAACCCAGTTTTGTGTCCTATGTCTCGTGCATCTCGTCTCCTATGTCAGATTCTAATAAGAAACAAGTTAGATCCATTTATAGAGTGTATTTATATAAATTTTATTAAAATATTGCGTAATGGGTCCAAAAGGAAAGAAGTGAGATTTTTGGTAGGCCAATTTTGAATATATGGACATGATATAGTAATTATTTTTGGTGAAGAAGCCACCACGAAGAGCTTCATGCATCCATCCATGGTAAAAGCCAAAGAAGCCACCGACACAAATCAATGGCCAAAATGTGTCACTCATACATCACTTAATATGCATGAGACAATTACCAGTCCTTTCTAGTTTTCTTTTGTGGTGAGATGCTTCTTGGTGGACCAAGATTACAGAGAAATATGCTCAATTTGACTCCACATTATTTCCTGCATTATAATGACGTACCAATTTTATACGAGTGAACACGTGCAATGAAGTCTTGGGTGCGATGAGATGACTAGTAGGATGTGCGAAATCGACGAATAATTTTTCCTTGGCCTGCAATGTCAATTTTCCAAGACTAAAACCCACCACCAAAAAACAATGAACTAACCGAAGTCTCTAACGTCCTTTAAGTGATTATTGGAATTCTCATGGAGCAGTTGAGTTAGTTTTGCTAGTTTTATTTCTTTAAGACTTTGGATCTTGAATGACTATTTTCTTGACTCTAAGGAATGAATATTTTGTTTCATACAAGCGATATTGGGGAGTCGGGAATTGAACTTAAGATCTCATATGCAACAGTAACTATTCTTAACCACTTAAGCTACAAGTCCTATGCACACAGATAGCTTTACCACATGCCGAAAAATCCAACGCCACGTGTGGCTAAACCAAATCAAACACACGCGCACAGACTGCTTTACTACATGCCGGAAAATCCAACACTACGTGTAATAAAGTACTAACAACCAAGTGGGCCCACACGCTGAAAAATCCAACGCCACGTGTGGGTATAATAAACAAAGAAGGTATGTATGATGGTGTGATTCAAAGCCCATATATATATATATTATATTAAAAAATATAATATACCCTCCCTTAATTCAATTTTCCCCAAATTCTCAATATTTCAATGTACCCCATAATTTATTCATATAATATAAAACAATAAACTCACAAAAGTATAAATTCCATATTGGTAAAGTAATGCTCATTTAAAACAATGTCCACTCACTTCTTAATAATCACAATTGAGTCCCAAGACTCGCTTTCACAACAACTCAATCAAGTATCTCATAATCATATATTTCACAACTTCAAATATTTCAGAAACTTCAAATATCAAAATAATATCCAATAATTCCATAAAATATTATTGTTGAGGCCCAAAAAATCCACGGTTGGGCTATAATAAATTCCCATCCCAATACGACACCTTATTAAGAAAAGACCCAATTTGGAGCATGCGAAAGTCCGCCACGCACAAGTCATAGTCCACGTGCTATGCCAAATAAATAATCCGTCATGCTAGGAATTGAGATAAAGATTATCACCAAGTGAGCTTGTATGACTTGTGTTTATCACCAAGCTAGAATCCTAAACCAAAAACTCAACCTCAGAATTCGATTTATAGTTCACAAATGCTGGGAAATACAGAGGAACTCGAGCATTCAAGCTTAGAAAACAAGCATGCAACAAAGGCATCAACATCAACTCATGAACATGCTTCATAAAAATGGAGGCAGAGAGCACTACAATGGATGGATGATCTTCGATTTTGGATATGTTAGAAACAACATAATTTCGAGCAGATTTTGTGAAGCAAGTGCAATCATCCGAGCATCAGAAATTTAAAACACATGTCGAAGCATAAACTCACCAGCCATGGATGAACACAGAAGTTCCAGACCAGCTTTGAGGCATCAAAAAAATTCAAAGAATTCAGGAAATTTTACAAGCTATAGTACTCGAGTAGATGAGCAACTTTCATCAAGGAAATTTTCTGATCCGAGCTTCCAAAATGACTTATGTACTGATGCACAATACCCACGGGTTTGGGTCTTGAAGAAGAAGAATAAAGAAGAGAATGAGAGAAAAGCAGAAAACAAATCATGCCAAGCCAAATCACGTTCTTCCAGCACATGCCTTATTCCATGTCAAACAAAACATTTTTCAGCACCTGCTCTATTTCAAAGATCCTTTCAGCACATGCCCTATTTCAAACATTCTTCCAGCACATTCACTATTTAAAACTTTTTTCAGCATCTGCTCTGTTTCAAACATCCTTCCAGCACATGCCCTATTTCAAACATTCCTCCAGCACATGCACTATTTCAAACATTTTTCAGCACCTGCTCTATTTCAAACATCCTTCCAGCACATGCCCTATTTCAAACATTCTTCCAGCACATGCCTTATTTCAAACATCCTTCCAGCACATGCCTTATTTCAAGCATTCTTCCAAAATCTAGCCATCATGTCGCACGCTATCACCTTCACTGAGGTTTTGTCCACTAAATTCAAAGTGTTCGAAGGCTAGTGTTTAAACTCAAACACAATGGTGAATCCAAGCTCATTGCATCCGCAACTCCAAGATTGGATCCCCACCATCCACTAGCATGTCTGGCTACTGTCAAATGACATCCACCATGCTAAATGTCCCAAAAGCTATATTAAACCATGCTACCTTAGCTAATACCAAGCATCCAAGCATACAAGCCAAAGCCAAGCGTACAAATCAATACCAAGCATAGAAGCCAAAATCAAGCACACACCAATGCTAAGCATCCAAGCCAAATACCAAGCATACATGCTGACATCAAGCATACATGCCAATACCAAGCATCCAAGCACACAAGCCGAAGCCAAGCATACAAGTCAATACCAAGCATACATGTCAACATCAAGCATACATGCCAATACCAAGTCAATGCAACTCTTGCAAACCACAATCATGCAAAATCAAGCCTATCTAGTCACTTAAGCAAATAAATCATGCAAGCCAAGTTATTTTGAGCTAATCCACTAAGCATTTTCTTCTATGTCATGCCACAAAATAAGTCAACTCTTGGTAATCCTAGTGAGTGACCTCCAAAATTACAGTGTCTACGAAAGTTCTTCAAGGAAACACCCTTGGTGTTTAAGAAGGATTGAGTTTTAAGTGGGACCATCATGACCCCTCTAACCTTCCCGGAAAAAACCTGGCTGTAATTTCAAAGACACTTAACTAGTCATCCTTGAGTTGTTCCTAAACTTATGCAATGCCATGCCATTGCCATTTATTTTGGGTTGGAAATTGATTATTTGGACCATTTCAATACACTTTCATGACCCTAATAATCAAGCGGGCAAATGTTGAGGCCCAAAAAATCCACGGTTTGGCTCGAATAAATACCCGGCCCAATACGACACCTTATTAAGAAAAGACCTAATTTGGAGCACATGAAAGTCCGCCATGCACTAGTCACAGTCCATGTGCCATGCCAAATAAATAATCCGTCATGCTAGGAATTGAGATAAAGATTATAAAATACACTGGCTTTACAAGCCCATGCTAATTAAGCATCGTGTCCCTCTTCAAGGACCATAAAATTAAAGCACGCCAAACGGATAAAGACATAGCCATGCAGAGTTCTTCTTACATTTTGATTTCGTGGTGGTTTCACCCCTACATCCTCGTCCATACCATCTTCATCGCGGAAATGTCCAAGTCATAAACAAACCAATGCTCTTGATTTCCTTGCAAAGACACCAGATTGGGTTTGGTTTTGTGATGATTGAAACCACGATGACAATCCCCACAGATTGAACGTTTGTTTGAGATGCTTGAAGGTATCGTAGAGACCCACTGGTCTTGCTTGCTGTTTGGGATGCTTAAAGGCATCGTGAAGAGACAAGCAGATGCATCTTTGATTGCTTCTGTCTTTTTTTTCTCCAGCCTTTAGTTTCTTCTTCTTTGCCTTTGTGGCCTTCCAGACTTTTATTTTTCTTTGAAGCCTCCTCCTTTGCTTTTGACTTCATGGTGGTTTCTCCCCCACATCATCGGCTATTATGCTCAAGGCATCTGTGAGAGAAATCTCACTGTCTCGCTGCATTTAAGAACAACGAACGAAGAACTTCGTGCAGGGAGGAATATTTCAATCTCATTCAAATACAAGTTTATCGCCAGCATTTTATTTTACTTTATTTTAAACGGGTAGCCACCCCCCTTTTTTTATTTTGTTAAAAATTCACGCTCAACATTCAAAAAAGAATTAAGTTGGATTAAATCGATTAAATTGGAGTTCACTTATATACCATCTTTTCATTTGTAACTAAGAAATTATTAATATGGTTCAGTATATAGTAAAATAGATCAATCATCATGTGGTTCACATGGCCGCTGTTTGAAACAACTCAAGAGTAGAAAATGAATGAAAATTGTTTCCACCCAACACATGACTGTAACAACTAGAAACAACAACGAAGATCCAACTAAGGGTATGCAATACCTTTCAAATTCTGAGTGCCATGGCTATTGGCCTAACATGTCTTCTAAAACAATTATCCAAAGCATGTCTTATATTCTTCTTCTTTCGATTAATGTAGTCATTAACATTATCTTTACTGCTCTGATGTTCTTCCTAGTTGTTAATCCAGATAACTAGCAGTCCTTACTTGATTATAGGCTCTATTACTGTTTATACCAAAATGAACAGCTTATAAGGACTAGACACGTGGGCAAAACTGAGCTCGACTATGGTAACCTTCGGCACCTTGCCTACCGATCCTGCGATTAGGGCAACACCCTTCTCCACGACACGTGGCGTGCCCACAATCGACGTCCATAGTCCCACATTGAAATTCTAAACAATATGCACACCTCCCAATTCGTAGAACTTATGGCATATAGCCTATTGATCTGTAAGTCTAAGTATACTAAATCCGTACTTACTGAAGCATTGGAGAGCCTTCAGCCGGTATCACACCAGTGCCTAAAGGCTTTATCGAGCGATTGTTACCTTGCAGATCATACGCTCTTTCGAGACCCGAGCATACCAAAGGCATCACATCACTAAGTTGGCCTCAAGAACTACTGAACCATTTTTGAGTGTCAACAGTTTGGCGCCGTCGGTGGGAAACGATCAAAATCGACCCATTTTCTCCAGAACACATGGGGACCACTTCAGTACCAACGTTCTTGTTAGAAGACGGCTTACCGTTCGGTAGGCAAAGTGGAGCAAGCCCCGCGCTGCCTCCTTGTACTCCTTTCGGTAATTCACTCATGATTCAAACCACCGCCAAAGCAAAGCTTCTGAACCAAATCACTTCTCTTCGGCAGGACATGGCTAAACTCTAAGAATAAAACAACCTCCTCTTATCCAAAGTGGACGAAACCCAACAGTTGCTCAATCAATAGCACACGTAGAATATCTAAACCACCCAATCCTCCCAGAGCTTATAGACTCCTAGTCGCCAGAAGAAAGGCAAGAAGGGGGCAAAGGCAACGCCTGCACCCTCAAGCGATTTGTAATTTGGCACCCAAAAATCAACCTCACCTACCGAAAAGGTTTACACCGATTGCCGTCATCGGCTTAACGATAGGGATATCAAAAGACAGAGATCTCCAATCATGATCAATGCTCAGTTAAGAGACTCACGGTGAGGGTTCGGGAAGCAAATCACCCATTCGGAAGGTACGAGGTTTGGGGTCCATGGCGAGTCGGACCACGAATATGTCCCTTCCAAGACCCAAGGGTCAACCTACCGTTCGCAAAGCCTAAGCGGTACTCTGAGGCTACGCCGGTGAGCCCACAGAGACATTTGCGGACTATGGTTCGAAGAAATCCTAGCCAAGATCCCATCATTCGACTTCTCTTTGAAAGTCCAAGATGGAAAACAATTGAGTTCGTTCTCGGAATCGATGAGGAAGCTTCGCCAGGACCGTTCACCGAATGAATAAAGCGCTCACGGCAGGATAGAGACATACAACATCTACGTACCGTTCTACACTGGGGTGGAAGACCCTTAACACACCTCCACCCCTTCTAGTCAACCGTAGGATGCAAAGGTCTCGACGAAGGCGTCGCTGTTCCCATCCTCCTTCTGAAGCGACCTTAAACGGTTTTACCGATTGGAGCGAAGCGGAGGATTCCATCGACAAATGAAGCAGATTTTTTCAACCACTTCATGATACTGAGATGTTTGTACTCTATCGATGACTTGTACGATTCGACAAAGGGAGGGCGAGCCGGCGGGAATACGGTGCGTTTCAATCATGAATACTCAAGGTATCCGGAAGCGGACGACAGGCAGCTTACGGCGCCTTCAAGAGCGACCTTCGATCCTCACACTTTCGATACCTAGTGCATAGTAGCGATGGCGCACCTACGACGAACCGATGAAGCAAGCGGCAATCCACGCTAAGGCTGAATATTTCAACTCGAAATCCGGGCCTTGGCTCGGGAGGAGGAACCAGCGTTGAAGAGTTATCAAAGGAAGAATCTCTGTACACCCCGGAAGAATCGAGGAATCTCGGCGGGCACAAACAAAAGGTGACCGTGACAATCGGCAAGGAAACTCAAAGAAAGGAAAAGAAAATACGGTCGCAATGACCACCGGGCACCCTACGAATCCCGACCGCGCTCAGAAGTCTTCACTCGCTAAATACCACTTACGGTGTCACGATGAATGAGCACAAGATAATACCAAAGCTGAATCACCGAAAGCCTAATCGGCGGGACAATCGGGATCTTGGCAAATTCTATCTGTACCACCAACACAACAGCCATAATACGGAGGAATGCATAAGCTGAGAAAAATCGTCGAGCGATTGATTCGAGGAGAACCGACCAAGATACATTGCGGACCACATAGCGCCGATCCCGAATGTGAATCGACAGATAAATATGATCAGGCACCATCGGCGGAGGGCCCACCCTTACAGGTACGAGTAACCGATCGATGAAGCAATATGTACAGGCCGCTCACTACCCTCGGTCTTTGGCATAGAAGTCAACCGGCACCACAAGGTTTTGAAGGTAGGGTAGGAGCTCATCACGTTTTTTGAAGAGGAAGAAGAAGAGATCCTTTACCCCCATAATGACCCAATGATCATTCGAGCTGAAATCGCCAACTACGATGTAGGGCGGGTACTTGATCGACACTGGAAGTTGGTAAATGTAATTTTTGTCGATGCTTTGGAGGAATGGGAATCGCAAATAGCCAGGTCAATCAGCAGATAACACCCCTACTTAGTTTCTTTGGGGACCTAGTCCACTAATCGGCAGATGTCGATCGCCCATCGCTTTCGGCGTTGGCCCTCAAAAAATGATGCTATATGACCAATTTCTCATTGTCGATTGCCCAACGGCATATAAGTCATAGTAGGACGAACGACACTCATTGGAATCAAGGCACACCTCTCCCCCCACATGTTGCTGATGAAGTCCCCGACTTGCAATGGCACGGGCACTATTCGAGGAGACCGACTCAGCGCACGGACTCTCCAAGGAAAGCCATGTATGTCCGGGGGATGAAACACCAATGCCGCAAGCGCAACCTGCTGAAGAATTGGAAATGGTCATACTGAATGCAGAGCAACCCGATCGGTGTGTCAAGATCGGCACCACACTCAACCCCCACCTCCAAACGCAGTTCATTGAGTTCTTACAACATCACGCGGAGGTGTTCATTGATCTGTTCACACTTCATAGGGACAGTGAGGACACAACAAACAACAATATATTAAACTGAAACATTAAAAGCATAAATTTGTTCTCATGATATATACTCATTCAATTCCTTTACAGTCATGCTTCCGTATTATCCATCATGTCCTCATCTCCCAAAAATTAACCAAGAAACAAACCACCTCCTGACATTTATTAAACAAACTTATTACTCTTTAATTTCCTCTTCTTATTCCCAAACCATTAACCTTAAAAATCCATCCTATATGCAAGAAACCGACTTACAAACATTAATTAATTCAACATTAACATTCCTTGAATTGGGGATAGATTACATCATGCACTTTCTTTAGGATTTTTGAAGCTCCAATTAAAGAAAGATAAATATTATTCAACATTGATATTCTCTGTAATTACCAAAATCAGAATTTTTTTTTTGTAGTGTCGCTATCTGGACTGCCTTTACTGGACACCTTGCTAGGAACCTCTATAATATAGGTGAGATAGTCAACAAGGTCATTAGTATTTGTGAAACACACAGTGAGATAGTTAACAAGGTCATTAGTATTTGTGAAACATACAACATTATTCACAGTTTTGTTTTAAAATATAATCACCCTATAAGTTCTAGTCCTCCTTCACTTTCACCTCTTATTCAAACTGTTCAAACGAGTATTTAAGAAAGCAATAATAAAAAATCCGATATGCAAGGACCTGATTTTGTAAGCAGCAAAATAACATGAATAGGGGCTGAAGCTTGATAACTGACATTCTAACATTTTCAAGGGAGAGGGAAATAAATTGCTAATGTATTTACAAGGGATAAAATCATATATAGATAGCTTCGGGGGAATGTTATAAGTGTCATCCACAAAATTCACTTAAAAAGTGGAATCTTTTGTGACACAATGCATTGCAAATTTCATGAAAACTTCAATGGAATCATGATTTTTCAAGGGTCTTTTTGTTGGCGTGACTTGTGGATATTGACTTACTTTCCTTACACACCAAGAATTCCTATTATAATTATAATTGATTTACTTTAATTCTTAATTTCCTACTGTAAATAGATTTAGGAATTTATTATTGACTTGCCCATTCAGGTTTCGTTGTATTATAAATATGACCTCCTACAAGGAGAAGAATACACAGAAAATTCCCACAAACAAATATTCTCTCATAGTTTTCATATTTTAGCATGGTATCAGAGCGGCGATCTTGGAATTGCTAACTCTAGTTTCACACCCCCGCCACCGCTATGGGGGTTGGTGATTTTTTCATCCCTCATGGAGGTAGCACCACCGACTCCTTCTCTCCTTCTCAACCAACCATAGCCGAGTTGAGTGCCCAAATGGCTTAGCTCCTACAGATGCAGACTTTGGCCCTGAATCGATCTGAATCAGGATCCTCTTTTGACGACCCGACCTCGGCCCGACTATGACAACGACGACGACCCGACTCCGACTCCAACTCCGACAACGACCTCGACCCCCACTCCGATGATGACTCCGACCCCAACCCCGAATTTGTCTTTGATTCGGACACGATCCCGACTCCGACTCCGACTCGACTCAAGCTCGGATCCCGATTCGAATTCCTACTAAACCTGTATCCTATACATCTTCCGCTGCACAGATTATGACTTCTCGACTAACGACCCCGACACATGGACCAAATTGCGAATATTGTGGTGATCCGAGACACACTCGTGAGACTTGTTTTAAATTGCATGGCTATCCCGATTGGTGGCTACTCTTCAAGATCGAGAACAACGTAATACGACCAATAATGGTACTGGTTATGGATTCCATACTTCCGCTAAGATTGATTCCAGGGGCTGGATAATTGATTCCGGTGCAACTGATCATATGACATTTGATCCTGATACTTTTCTTCATACTACACAACCTCGACGAACTTGTATTGCAAATGCCAATGGAGTTACTTATCCTATGACAGGGGTTGGCACTGTTAAACTCTCATCCTCTCTCTCACTGTCTAATACTTTACTTGTTCCATCTTTATCCAATAAATTGTTGTCAGTTAGTCAGCTTCTGAACAATTGAATTGTTGTGTACTCATTTACCCGAGTTTTTGTTTCTTCAGGATATTCACACTAAGGAGATTCTTGGTCGTGATACTAAGAGAAGGGGGCTATATTATGTAGATGACTTCAGTCCCGGCATGGCTAACAATGTGACGCATCCCTTTGATAGCAAACAACAACAAATCTGGTTGTGGCACCATCGATTGAGACATCCGTCTTTTAGTTATATGAAGCATCTTATACCAGATTATTCTCAGGTTTCAAGGACTCCGACTTCACATGTGATACTTGTATTTTGGCCAAGAGTCACCGTGTGCCCTACCCGTTGAGTACGAACAAGTGTACTACTCCATTTACATTAATTCACTCTGATGTCTGGGGACCTTCACCTATCACTGCTCCTTCTGGTGGTCGATGGTTTGTCACATTCATAAATGATTGTATACAGATGACATGACTTTATTTGCTAAAAAATAAAAATGAAGTGTTTTCCTGTTTTCAGTCATTCCACAAACAGATGAAGACTCAGTTTAATGCTCAAATTCAGATTCTTCGCTCAGACAATGGTGGAGAATTTGTCAATCATGACTTTCAGACTTACTTCCAACAACATGAAATTATCCATAAGACGACTTGTCCTCAGACACCGTAACAAAATGGTGTTGCTGAACGAAAGAATCGACATTTTCTTGAAACCACCCGAGCACTTCTGATTGGCCCTCATGTTCCTCGCCATCACTGAGATGATTCTATTGTCACCGCAGTTCACCTAATCAACCGCATGCCTTCTGGTGTATTGACCTTTAAAACTCCCTTACAGGTGCTTGCGCAATACAAACCTCTGCCCTCTGTTTTGGTACTCACACCCCGAATATTTGGATGTGTGGCTTTCGTTCATCTCCACAAAAATCAACGTAGCAAACTTGATCCCTGTGCACTTCATTATGTTTTTGTGGGTTATGCCACTCATCAGAAAAGATATCGCTGTTATCACCCTCCTACCCGACGTACCTATGTCACTTTGGATGTGACCTTTCTGGAATCTTAGTTGTTCTACTATAACCCATCATCCAATTCTACGTTTCAGGGGGAGATACGAAGTGAAGAGCAAAATTGGAGCAACTTAGAAAACGAAGAAATTCTCCTATGTACAGAAATAATCGATCGTCCCGAGTCTGGAGCACGAGATTACTCTCTGCCGACAAGCGATCAATCACCCATTCATAGCGATCAATTGCCTGACCCACTTGATCCATGCAAAAATATTTTTGATCTGAGTCTCAGACCTACAGACAATACAGAACAACAAGATGAAGACCCCCTCTCTAACTCAACAATACCAACAGACCAATCTCCTGAGAATATCCTCAAGTCTATTTAGAGGATAAAACTATTTGTACGGTTCACTATGGCAATGAAGAACAATGGTTTCAAACATTGCAACTGATATCATACTCTGTTCTTGAAACATCGGAAAGGGAAGGTAACAACATTAATAATCTATGTTGATGATATGATTATTACTGGGAATGATAAACAAGAAATATCACACTTACAAGACTATTTGGCTATTGAGTTTGAGATAAGGATCTAGGTGGACTCAAGTATTTCTTGGGAATTGAGGTGGCTCGATCACAGCAAGGTATATTTCTCTCTCAAAGGAAATATGTCTTGGACTGGTTGATAGACACAGGAATGCTAGATTGCAAACCTGCGGACACTCCTATTGTTCAGAATCATCATCTTGGAGAATATCCGGATCAAGTTCCAATTAAAAAGAAAGATACCAAAGATTAGTGGAAAGATTGATCTATTTGTCACATACTCGACCAGACATTGCTTATGCGGTAAGCGTTGTCAGTCAATTTATGCACTCCAAGTGAAGACCACATGAATGCAGTTCTTCGCATACTTAGATATTTGAAGTCTGCACTTGGAAAAGGACTTATGTTCTCAAAACATGGTCATCTAAATATTGATGATTATTTAGATGCAGATTGGGCAGGTAATGTAACAGATAGAAAACCCACATCGGGTTACTTCACATTTGTGGGAGGTAATTTGGTGACATGGAGGAGCAAGAAACAGAATGTAGTAGCTTTATCCAGTGCAGAAGCCAAGTTCAGAGGCATGACTAAAAGGATTTGTGAACTTCTTTGGTTAAGAAAGTTGCTTACTGAACTTGGGTATAAACCTACATCCACAATGAATCTCTTTTGTGACAACAAAGCTGCTATAGCCATTGCACAGAATCCAGTTCAGCATGATCGTACTAAACATGTTGAGGTGGATCGACACTTCATCAAACAGAAGCTTGAGGCTCGACACTTCATCAAACAGAAGCTTGAGGCTAAAGTATTTCAGTTTCCTTTTATGAAATCCGAGGATCAATTGGCAGATATTTTAACAGAGGCGATTTCCAGTAAAGCATTCCACAATTCACTAGATCAGTTGGGCATTCACGACATCTATGCACCAACGTGAGGGGGAGTATTGGCGTGACTTGTGGATATTGACTTACTTTCCTTACACACCAAGAATTCCTATTATAATTGTAATTGATTTACTTTAATTCCTAATTTCCTACTGTAAATAGATTTAGGAATTTATTATTTACTTGCCCATTCAGGTTTCGTTGCATTATAAATATGACCTCCTACAAGGAGAAGAATACACAAAAAATTCTCACAAACAAATATTCTCTCATACTTTTCATATTTTAGCACTTTTGGCTTTCGTAATAGGAGGTTGGACTGGTCTTGAACTTCCATTTTAGGTGAAGTTTGTTTTATATTAGGGAAAGTTTTCAGGATTTTAAGGAGAGTTGTACGAATTATTGGGAGAGTTTTTTGGATTTCCAAAAGAGAATTGCCAGTGAAAGGTGTTTTCTCAACTTTATTGGGACCCTGAAGAAAAATAACAAAGAAATATTAAATATACATCTATAAGTATACACGAACACAACATTCTTTAATAATGAATCATGAATACATTTTTAAGAGTCTTCTCATTCTTTAATAATGGTACATTTTCAATATCAACTTTTCCTCTCTCCCCCTAAACATATAAAATGAAACAATGTAAATATTTGTGCCTAAAATATACCAAATTCCTTATATTAATTAATTCCCTACTTGTTGTACCTCCAATATCAGCCCCATGGAAACTCCATATCTTATAACTTTGATCAACACCTCTTATAAACATATGGTCTCTTATCCCTTTAGAAGTCTCAAACATCAAATTTCTACATATTAGGCATGGAAATTTCATAAGTTTGGGATTACTTGCATTAACTTACAGCAAACGCAATAAATTGCTCAACACCATCTTCACATATCTTCATATTCTATTGACATTCAATCTTTTGACATCCAAGTTTTATTCATTTCAAACTAAAAAAAACCATCTGTAACATCCTACATCAACCAACGGAGAAGGGGTAATGTGCCTTATATGTACATGCCCACCTCCATCTAGCACGAGGCCTTTTGGGAGCTCACTGGCTTCGAAGTCAGAGGAACTCCGAAATTAAGCGAGTTTGGGCTAGAGTAATCCCAAGATGGGTGACCTACTAGGAAGTTGTTCGTGAGTTCCCAGAAACAAAACCGTGAGGGCGGAGAGGAAGGCCCAAAGATGACAATATCGTGCTACGACGGAGCTGATCCTGGGATGTGACAATTTGGTATCATAGTCATTCTGCCGTGTGGTGCAAATGTGCCGACGAGGACGTCGGGCCCTTAAGCGGGGTGGATTGTAACATCCCATATCGACCAACAGAGAGGGGGTGATGTGCCTTATATATACATGCCCACCTCCATCTAGCACGAGGCCTTTTGGGAGCTCACTGGCTTCGGAGTCATGGAAACTCCAAAGTTAAGCTAGTTGGGGCTAGAGCAATCCCAGGATGGGTGACCCGCCGGGAGTTGCTCGTGGGTTTGATCCTTTGTTGTCGAACCTAAATTAAGCATTAGAAATCCATTAAACATATAAGAATGTTTTAAACAACCAAGCATGTATCTAATCCCTGTTGTCAAATGTCCATACACACTCTTCCTATTCATAGTTCAATTTGAATTAAGGCATATGGTGTATACTCTTAATTCCAACCAAGATAGCTAACATACAAGTTTTAATGGTGATCAATCATTCAAACAAGCATATTTACTTATAAGCATAATGAATAAGAACAAGAACCATAATTGAAACTTGGAAACTAATCAAACTTAAAAACTTAAAATAAGAAATTACATAATGAAAAATAAAATACAACTAAGAAAAATATAAAGGAAAATTTAGCAAAAGGGTTTTGGTACAACAATTGAGAACTTAAAAGAAAAACTAAGAGAATTTGAGGGAGAAAGGAGAGGAGCTTTAGAGAGATGTTTGAGAGCTCAACTCCCCCCCCCCTGGGTGTGTTTGTAAGCGTGGAGAACTTCACTATTTATAGGCTTAAGGGAAAAAAAAATCTGATTTGAGTATTGCCTCTTCCTACAACATCTACTTCACCAACTTTACCTAACTTCCCCACCAAAAACAATTAGCTCATGCATGACACTGCACTGCAGTCTGTTTGTAGGCCGATTTTGGGCTCATTTCTCTTCTTAATAAATTCTAGAAAACCCGGCCCGGCCCGGCCTAATCCCATTAAATTTGGGTTGAGCTAGTCCGCCCCGGCACTTTTATGAGCCCTACTGCTAAGTAGTTGACGCTTTTAAAAAAGCGTCAAAGTTTCGTAAAATAATTTATAATTTTCAAAAAAGCGTCAACTCTTAAGTGTCAACTAAGGCCTATTTTCTTGTAGTCATTTCAAGTCTCTATATTTAGCATCAATGCATTTATACACATTTAGAAAAGGCATGACAATAGTCAATATAACAATTTTCTCTGAATTTCAAAAAGTGTGTTCTTGATAAGTTGAGAAACAAGTGTAGTCTTGAGTTGTAAATATCAATTAAGATATTTATTACCTGCAAAGTACTTATAGATCAAGTGGTAAAAAGCATTTAGCCCCGCACCCAAGGTCATAGGTTTGATTCTCTATTCCTCCAATATCGCTTGTATTAAAAAATATGTAAAGAAAAAGATATATGTTGTACAAAGAGGGGCAAAGATTCTAAGGACTCCTAACCTTTAGGTAATCTTGGCCAAATTTTGAAAAGTAGGCACTAGTATGTGATTGATCCCAAACTCCTGGGGTTCAAACTGTAATTAACTTACCAATTATATTATACCTTTGGGTTCAGCATGTGCACTCGTTTTCCTATTTAAGGATGTGAGAATAAGCTTGTCATCACAATCAATATTCATCAATATCTCATAAGTAGATCAGGAGTAGTCGTCTGGGATATGATGGCTTGTGAAAAGAGCAAGATACTCATAATCGGAGCCACAGGTTACCTTGGCAAATACATGTTGAAGGCAAGCGTCTCTTTGGGACATCCAACCTATGCCTATGTGCGACCAATCAAACCCAAAACCGATTCTTCCAAGCTTCTTCTGCACAAAGAATTTGAAGCCATGGGAGCTACCATCGTCCAAGTAAATTAAAATTCCTTCATTTCTTAGCCAAACTGCAGTCAAATATATATATATATATATATATATATGTATTTATGCTGCAAATTCCTCATAGTTCATCAAGATATGAAATCTTCATGATGTAACAGGGTGAACTGGATGATCATGGAAAGCTAGTCAAAGCAGTCGAGC
Organism: Prunus mume; assembly: GCF_029339155.1. Lineage (NCBI taxonomy): Eukaryota > Viridiplantae > Streptophyta > Magnoliopsida > Rosales > Rosaceae > Prunus > Prunus mume. The sequence goes on along the minus strand of NC_142700.1, from coordinate 20,941,238 downwards.
AAGTTGACGTTGTAATATCCACGGTGGCTGTCCCTCAACATCTTGAACAGCTGAAACTAATCAAAGCCATTAAAGATGCTGGAAATATAAAGGTCAATCTTCCCTTCTTGGTTTTTACTGAGAACTTCTCGAACACCCTTATGGGGTCCACCCAAAATCACTGAAATTCAAAATCATTTAACCACTTAATTAAATGGTTGTCATTTTGGCATTTTTTTTAACGCCGTGTTCATCGATTTATTGATCCCAACAACTACCACTTTGTCTAATGTTTCACAAGCACGATCTTTGAATGAAGACTTAAAACATAGATGATTTTGATCATTCAAGTAGAATTTGCAGTAGATCCCACAAGGTATCCCTAAATAGTGGGGACCATTCTACAGCTATATATGTCTACATACATGTCTATCTAACCGATGTAATTGTAAAATCAGAGATTTATTCCGTCAGAATTTGGAAATGAAGTTGACAGAGTAAGTGGGCTGCCGCCTTTCGAGGCTTTACTTGATAACAAAAGGAAGATCAGAAGGGCGATCGAAGCAGCAGGAATTCCATATACTTATGTGTCTGCACAATAAAAGGGAGTTGTTGCTACCTACACAATAAAAGCAGCAACAGATCCAAGGGTTGCCAACCGTGTCATCGTTTATAGGCCACAAGGAGACATTGTGTCCCAGTTGGATTTGATTTCGTCTTGGGAGAAGAAGACAGGATGCACTTTTACAAGGAGCTATGTCCCAGAAGAAAAAATACTCAAGCTCTCTGAGAGTAAGCAATTAATCTTTTTTTTTCTTTTTTTTTTCTTGTGTTTAGAAGTTATATCCAACGAAAGTATTTGATACCAAACAATTCTCTCTCATTGTCTCTTTGGAAATGGAAATGGAAGCAAGCAATATGATAATGTGGTAGTGATATTTTTTTTGTGTGCCCTTCTTTCTTGCAGCCCTCCCTTCCCCAGACAACGTAAGGGTGTCAATTCTGCACAACATATTCATTAAAGGGGATCAAATGAGTTTTGAACTAACAGAAAATGACCTAGAGGCCTCCGAGTTATATCCTGATTACAACTACACTTCCATTGATAGCTTCCTCGACATTTGCCTGGTGGATCCTCCCAAGCCAAAATTAGCAGCATTTGAATGACTGTTTTCTTTTTGGATAAAATGGAAAACTACTATCCTTATTACTATTTTATGCTTTCTTGTTTGTATTTGTGAATGTTGGGTATGTTGGGCCACGATCTCAGTGGGTTAGATGGTAGACCGACCCCATTGGGTATGATGAAGTCTCTAATCAAAGTAAATATTTATAATTTATTTAAAACTCAAGAAATCCAAAAAGTAGTTTACCTTCCTTAAGGAATTGTTTTTCTCCATAAAAACAATTAAATAATAAAATCTGCTAAGGAAAATGCCAAATTGTTTTTTTTTTCTCTGCATAAAAACATTAAATAATAAGACTTAACCATGGCTATTTTCTCTAACATAGAAATGTGTGGTAAAAAATGAACAATTGTAACCTAAATCTTAGTACCTAATTAAAGAAAATATTCCAAATAAATATAAATACCTAATCGAATACATTATACTTGGTCAAATTAATGGATGAAATTATGACATGTGGCAATATGCATCCATCCGTGACATATTTGGGCCTACAAAGTTAAGCCCTATCTGTTCTTTTTTAGGTGAGAAAAACATGTCACATTTGAGACAACGTTGTCCAATTACAGTTTGAAAATGATGGCTCTAGTTGCTTGTGCATTTCGGCATAGCTGCTCTCTTTCTCATCTTGACAGTTTATAAGATCTATGAATAATTATGAAATTGTTTTAGAATTAAGATAAATATTTTTTTTTTGTTTTTTTGAGAGGAAAGGTGAGGAGAAAACAATGAGAATATAACAAACTAAAATTAAAATCCGTTACATGTGTCATTCCTCCTCCATGGTTCACATCTTTCATCTAATTTTCAACACGTAGAGGTTAAATCACCGAGATCCCTTGAAGTTTGTGGTCTCTATCATTTAAATTTAAGAAAAAAAGACTATAAAATTACAAATTGATATACCATTAGTTTATTCGTCTGTCTAATAACTTCTTTTTTTGATGTGGCATCTGGTGGGTCAATTTTTTTATTACATAGATGCCAGAGTGATACCGCATGAAGCTACATGACCAAAATGTCACTGATCTTGAACTATGACTTACTTATTTAAGGGATAGGGAGATCCATGCATTCCTTTTATACAAGAGAAACCCTAGACTTACTTGGAAAGCTAATGAGAAACCCTAAACTTACTTGGAAATTGGTCATTTCGTCCATCAACTCTCTCTCTCTCTCTCTCTCTCTCTCTCTCTCTCTCTCTCTCTCTCTCTCTCTCTCTCTTCTTCTTCTTCTTCTTCTTCTTCTTCTTCTTCTTCTTTCTCCTCCCAATCTTACAGCTGGGTTTCTTCTTCTTCTTTTTCTTCTTTTTCCTCCCAATCTAATGGCTGGGTAGCATAGGGTATCAACCCCACCTCCACCAAGATGGCTGGGGCACAGATCCTCTTAGCCAATGTTTGCTATTGCTTCTACGAGTTGGCAATTTGTATTTGCTAAAATTGTCCCATAAATGATCAAATTACTAATAAATTTGAACAATTTAGCTTCTGGTTGTGGATTGTTTTACAATCGGAAGAGAAAGGAGGTGGTCATGGGGGAATGGTAGGAGAAGAAAACCCCAGGGGTAAAAAAGAAAAGAGCGGAGGTGGGGTGGGGGATTTGTATGGGAGAATGGGAGGAGAAAACTGCAGAGCAGGGAGGAGAGTGAGTGAGTTTTGGGTCTGTTCTTAGGATTATAATTTTTTTTTTCTCCTTTTCTTCGATTTTTTCTAATTTGTATTTATTTTAACCCTATTTTTATTTGTTAATTATGAAAAGTCATATTTACCCTAAAATTTGGTTAAATTTAATAGAAAATTAGACCGTGGGATTAATGGAACGAATAATATAGAGTTGATGGACCATTTGAATGAATAATTTAATTGAGAAACCAAAACGTAAATCGGGTATAAGTTTGGGGACCATTTGAGCAATTTACCCTATTTCATTAAGACTTTGGATCTTGAATGACTATTTTCTTGACTCTAGGGAATGACTATTTTGTTTTATACAAGTGATATTGGGGAGCCGAGAATTGAACCTAAGATCTCATATGCAATGGTAACTATTCTCAACCTCTTAAGCTATAAGTTTTTTCAACTTGGTAATAAATATTACTAAATCAATATCCTAGATTATGTAAATGATGATGTATTCATGATTTACCTTGATTAGCTGATTTCCATAGTGCTGCTTCGAAGATCTTGACAATTGTATTAGTGACCTAAGGCCTTCTCCAACCCATGAGGGGCTAAACTCAAATTTTTCCCCTCCAAAAAGTAACTATTCGGGTTTTGCCCGAACTCAAATCATTTTTTCTCCCAACCCTCCGGACTCAAATTTTAAGTCCGCAACTTTATTAAATTGTTTAAGAATGGTTTAAGTCTTTTTTTTTTTTAATGGATGACTTTTCTACATTTAATCTTTTTAAATAACATCATAATTTAATTTTTTGAACAATTTGACCTAAAAAAAATTGAAATTCCATAAATTTAATTTTATTCCAAAAGTAAACACACAACATAAAAAAAAACACACAACATAATTGAAACACAAAATGAGGATTGAAACAATTATCGACCTCATTCACCATCTCCAAAGCTCATCCAAATGTGATTTATCAAATCATGTCGGAGACTCTGATGCACATGTGGAGATTGAACTCTATTATGATGAATTATATAATCAGAGAGAGTCTGCCTATCTTGGTTGTACTCATATCATATGTAAAGCTTGGCTCCAGCTCATATTGCCTTGCTCTGGCCCTCCTAGATCGTTGTGAACACATATTCTCATCATCAGATTCCTGTTCAACATATTCGTACTCATCCTCCACAATCATGTTGTGCAAAATTATATACGTCATCATGATTGAGTGGAGGTTATCCTTGCACCACATACGTGCAGGGCCTCGAACAATAGCCCATCGAGCCTATAGTATTCCAAATGCTCTTTTAACATCCTTCATGGACATGACATGAAGTGCCAAATCAACGAATAATATAGAGTTAATGGACCATTTGAACGAATAATTTAATGCTTCATGTATCAAAACAGTTATCAAAACAGTTATCATCATGTATTCTTTTTTCATGCATTTCCAAGGCGGAAATTATATGGGAATACGAAAATAGGCCAAGTGTTGTGGTGTTGGTTTAGAACCCCATAAGGATTGAATCCGTCAGTGGCAAGTCTCAATCTAACATTTCAGGGATCAGCAGCAAACTCGGGGAACGTTCGATCGAACTCTTTCCATGACTCCCTATCTGTAGGATGCCGCATCACATCGTCGTCTACCCGTTTTTCCTTATGTCATCTCATGTCTGTGGCAGTATGCGTTGACATTTACAATCTCTGCAACCTAGGTTTCAGGGGCAGATAAAACATGAATTTTTGTGGGATCTTAGTCATTCTATTGTGAGATGTCATTTTGAACCTCGACTCATTGCATATAGGGCATGTATCTAACGTTTCATACTCTTTGTAGAATAACATGCAATTATTTTTGCATGCTTGAATTTTTTCATAACCCAATCCAAGACTATTCAGCACCTTTTACGTGTTTTTATGGTCTTTCGGCAAACAATTGTCCGTCGGAAGCATTCTCTTGAAAACTCCCAAAAAGTAATCGAAACACAGGTTCGACATACGATACTTTATTTTTTCGTGCATTAGCTCCACAATGGCTGTGAGAATGGAAAAGCTCTCGCACCCCGGGTATAACTTTTGGTTGGCATTTTTTAACATTTTTTCATATTGTTCAAACTCTACACTGTCTATTAGTGTAGGCGCGTCATCTTCCCCATGCTGATTGATGTTGGTCGATACAAATGGAAAAGCATCGTGTATAATATCCATGACTTGATCATTAGGATCCACAATAGGTTCAACATTGTCCAGTTTTGTGGCATTTGAAGACAAAGTATGGTCTAATTGTTCCCCATGAATGTTCCAAATGCTATAAGTCTCAATCATTCCATTTCTTACTAAATGAAATCCAACATTTTCAATTGTCTCCCACAACGTGTTGTTACACCTCCTACAAGGACAACGGATTCTAGTTGCACCCGGGTTGTGTGTAGGTGCAAACTCAATAAAATCCTCGATTCCATCTAAGTATTCGTCTGCGCATCTATTCGGGTTCTGTATCCACCTCCTGCTCATAATTCCTGGAACCACAATCACAACAACTTCATACGAAGTCATAATGTCACCTTATGCCTCCCGTAAGGGCCCTATCCCATTCGGGAATGCATTGTCATGTCACGTAATTTACGGCTACATGAGATTAGATTTCGACGTAGATTAATTTCAGCAGCATCTCCTTACAATTCTTAAGGTGTATCGTAGGTATAAATACCTACGTACCACCAAGAACGCATGAGATAACACTGAAATCTCCACAATCGAAACCTAATCCTGTAGCCGTACATTACGTGATATAACTATGCATTCCCAAACTGTCCAAATAATGGGACAATTTAAGAATTAATTAGACCGCAGTCATGCTTTACGCATCCATGCACGAAATTCAACTAATCTCGAATGAGAAACAAAGTGTAACTAAAAATAAAAATAAAAGTATGAAGTTAATTTCAATTAACTTCGTACATCACAATACATTGTACTACGTTACACACAATTTAACAACATAATATAAATATAACTTCACAAAAAAAAAAAAAAAAAAAAAAACATAACAACCTAAGTTTAACATAATGTAATTAATTTAACATTTTTAATGCATAAAATGAAATAAAATACATTCTCAATCGTTCTCCACCAATCGCTAATTACAAATATCCCTAATGAGAACGAAATTAATAGCGTTAGTACGAATTTACATTAATACTTTTAAACTAATGACAAAAAATACTTATCTAATTAATGTACTGAATTCCCAGCAGAGGCAAAGAGGTGTGGAGAGAGGTAGAATGTTTATTTATTTATTATTTTTTTTTTTTGCATTCTGCCTCTGCAATGGCAGAATTCAGATATGAAGAAGAAAGACTTTGCTCGACAAACCTTAATTTTGTCGCGGAAATTGCCGTCGCAAAAAAAAAAAAAAAGGTCACGCGAAACGACTTTTTTGTCGCACAAAATAAAATTTCCGTCACGCAAACACGTGTCGACATCACACTTTTGCGCGACGCAAGTTTTGATTCGTCACACAAACATTCGTCGCACAAAAGCAAAATTCCGTCGCGCAAGGCTTTCGCGCCAAAAAAAAATCCGACACCAATATTTTGGCGCCAAAAAAAATATCCCACATTTTTCTTATACGACGATAAATCTTGTCGTCGTGCTAAGTTCTCTTTCGCGACAACAACTGTCGTTGCACAAGTTTTTGCAACCAAATAACAAAACCCACTGTTCTTTGTCCACATTTACGAAACGAAACGTCCAACCGTCGCGCTAGGTCATCTTTCGCGACGATTTTTGTCGTCGCGCAAGTGTTTGGCGCCAAAAAAAAAAACCTGCGTTTTTCTTCCTCACTTTGCGTGACGAATAAGTTTTCTGTCGCGCTAAGAGTTTTTCAGCGACAAAAATATTGGTCGCGCCAATTTTCGGTGGTTTTCGAGACGAAGTATTTTTTTCCGTCGCTTAATTGCATTTTGCGCGACGAATTCTCCTTCATCGCACAAATAGTGAAACGTTGCAGTGAATGGGGTTCTTATTGCAAACCTAAGCTCTACGAACGTGCAGGCCTATCTAGAAAAGTATAAACAACAGTAAGAACTAGGCCTACATACTATATGGGTAATATATTGTTCGGTATTGGTACTAATTTTAATTTGCAATGGAGAATGTTGATGTGTTTGTTAAAAAAGAAAAAAGTAATGTGTTTTATACTTCAACGTGCAAGATTGAAAGTGTTCTATGGGTCGAATGTACATGAATAATATAACAAATATTCGACTAGTTAGGAAGGGATTTGCAGTTTAAATGGTTAAGAATATTTACCTGGCACCTGAGTTCCTAAGTTCGATTCCCCCCACCTCCACAACCGCTGTTAGCCTAGTTAGAACTTTACAATGTTATGGGTCAGAAATTGAGGGATGGCGACATGTCCCAAACAGGAAGAACGACGTGATCTAGCACGATCTTAGTCTTGCAAACCAACATTGGCAATCGAGCAGAAATGGCAATGGAAGCCATTTGCGCCTTATCTCTTTCTAGGCCTACTATTTGGTTTTGGTCAGAAATTGAACCGACTAATAACTCCAATTGTTTAGGTCTTGGAACCAATTTTAGTGAAGCACACTGGCTATTTGCAATGGAGCATTAAAATGACAATGGAAGTCATGTACCTTATCTATTCTAGGCCTACTATATATTTTCTTTTGAACAGAAATTGAATGACTAATAACTCCAATTGTTTTGGTTTTGGGATGTCGACATGTTCCGAACCCAAAGAGCGATGTAGCACAATCTTATTGATGCACAGTTACTAGCTATTTGCAATGAAGCAGAAATGCAAATGGAGGCCATGCGCGGCGTGCCTTATCTCTTTCTAGGCCTACTATTTGGTTTTGGTCAGAAATTGAACTGACTAATAACTCCAATTGTTTTGGCTTCACGTGTCACGTGTGGACCATTAGGTGGTGGTTCCACGTGATCAGTTATCACGGGTCGTGTTGAACAATATAAAGTCTCACATCATAATGTTCACATAACATATAAGTGGTTCCGCTACTAATAGAATCAAGACCTTTTGTATAAAACTCCACACCTACTGAATATGTAGGTGATTAAGTTGGGGACAATATTGATATATGTTGCTAGTAGAGGACCACTAGCATGTCGCTCTTAAATTATCAAATATTATTTCTATAATATAATATATATATATATATATCTAGAAAATGTCCTCATGTGAAATAAAAATAAGTTACCCATCCCTTTTGACATATGTGATAGGTAAATTATATGTACAATATTCAAATAAGTACAAAGTCTATAAATTAAAAAAAAAGAAGGAGATATTTATAAATTTTAAAAAAGGAGATATTTAGATATACTCATTCTTAGCACTAATGATATAGATAAATCCTACACCATTTAATTTTTATAAACAAACCAACAAAAAAAAAACCCCAAAAATGACACATGGCCTTATTGAAATTAATTTTGATTATTAAAATACGTTGATGACCTATTTGGTGTTTTGAGTTTTTTTATGATGTTTTGGGGTTGGGCTTGTTTTAAGAAATCGATGCTTTATAAGAAGTTAAAAACCTCTTTGTTATGTTGTAAATGGTATTTGAGTGTGTTTCTAAAGTCTATTTCATATAGGATTTTTTATATAATTTGGCTCCTATATTGGGTATAACAGTGAATCTCCCTAGAAAAAAAAGAAGGTTGGTACACCAACATATAGATTGAAAAATTACTTTCACAAACATATATAGCTACAGTTTGGGGTAGTGCTTGAGCTTTGTGTGTTATACATGCACGAAACTCCAAATGAAAATAACATTTTTATTTCTTTGCTAAATAGGTTTTTATTTGGTGAAAAAAGGGTAAATGGTTTTTATACCTATAGTGCTCTCAGCTCTGAATAGAATTTGTGACTTCTTTTAGTATTAGGAAGAGAAGTATCATTAAAATTAATTACTAATTGATATCTGTGCATTTTACGTAGAGACAGTAACTTATAGATAGATACCACTCCAAAAAAAAAAAAAAACACTTGTAGATAGATAATAATTTTTGACACTATAGATTAGGGCTGGCAATGGGTCGGGTCGTGTCGGGTTCGTGTTGTGTCAAGATATTAAATGTGTCAAGAATGCTCAACCCGAACCCAACCCATTTAATAAATGTGTCATGTCGAGTTCGGGTCATCTTTTATAGTGCGGTTTTCGAGTCGTGTAAAGGGTTGATAAATAATAACATGCATGTTACAAAAGTCACAACTGAAGAAATTTAAATAAATAAAAAAAGGAGAGAGGAGAGAAAATATAAGGAAAAGAAAAAAAAAGGATAGAGAGAGGAGAGAAGAGAGAAGGAAAAGAGAGAGAGAGAGAGAGAGAGAGAGAAGAGAGAAGGAAAGAAATAAAAATAAAAAAGAGAGGAGAGAAAACTAAGAGAAGGAAAAGAAAGAAAAAATAATAAGAGAGGAGAGAAAACTAAAGAGAAGTAAAAAAAGAGAGGAGAAAAGAGAGAAGGAAAAGAAATTAAAAAAGAGAGAGGAGAAGATAGACGGAAAAGAAAGAAAAACAAAAGAAGAAAAAGAAACATAAATATCAAAAGGCATAGTATATAATCACAAAGTTGTATCTACCATGGTGGATAAGGAGTTGAAGAGTAATGAGGATGGTGGGGGTTTGAAACCCCATATGTGTGTTATGAAGTCTCTATTTCTCTATATTTTTTCGTGGGTTGGCGTGTCTTATACGGGTTGACACGACCCGTTTAATAAATGGGTTACACATGTGTTTTAACGGGTTGGCGGGTTGACTCGAAACCCACCCGTTTAATAAACGGGTCAAAACAGGCTGACCCGAAAATTACCCAATTATTAATCGTGTGGGTTCGAGTCGTGTTTTTCTATGCAGGTTTCGAGTCGTGTACGAAATTGCCACCCCAACTATAGATAAGTACAGGTGTGGTGCTCAAGCCATCATATATGTCTGCATTTCCAAATAAATATATAATATATATTTATTTCTGTTTTAAGTATTTACATTAGTTTTGAAATAAAACCATAATCAATTTGAGGCAAATGGGGATTAAATACCACAAATTCAGTGGAAAACTAACGTCGTAATATATTGTTCGGTATTGGGCACTATATTGTTCGGTATTGGGTACTAATTTTAATTTGCAATGGAGAATGTTGATGTGTTTGTTAAAAAAGAAAAAAGTAATGTGTTTTATACTTCAACGTGCAAGATTGAAAGTGTTCTATGGGTCGAATGTACATGAATAATATAACAAATATTAGACTAGTTAGGAATGGATTTGTAGTTTAAGTGGTTAAGAATATTTACCTGGCACCTGAGTTCCTAAGTTCGATTCCCCCCACCTCCACAACCGCTGTTAGCCTAGTTAGAACTTTACAATATTATGGGTCAGAAATTGAGGGATGGCGACATGTCCCAAACTGGAAGAACGACGTGATGTAGCACGATCTTAGTCTTGCAAACCAACATTGGCAATCGAGCAGAAATGGCAATGGAAGCCATTTGCGCCTTATCTCTTTCTAGGCCTACTATTTGGTTTTGGTCAGAAATTGAACCGACTAATAACTCCAATTGTTTAGGTCTTGGAACCAATTTTAGTGAAGCACACTGGCTATTTGCAATGGAGCATTAAAATGACAATGGAAGTCATGTACCTTATCTATTCTAGGCCTACTATATATTTTCTTTTGAACAGAAATTGAATGACTAATAACTCCAATTGTTTTGGTTTTGGGATGTCGACATGTTCCGAACCCAAAGAGCGATGTAGCACAATCTTATTGATGCACAGTTACTAGCTATTATGAAGCAGAAATGCAAATGGAAGCCATGCGCGGCATGCCTTATCTCTTTCTAGGCCTACTATTTGGTTTTGGTCAGAAATTGAACTGACTAATAACTCCAATTGTTTTGGCTTCACGTGTCACGTGTGGACCATTAGGTGGTGGTTCCACGTGATCAGTTATCAGGGGTCGTGTTGAACAATATAAAGTCTCACATCATAATGTTCACAGAACATATAAGTGGTTCCACTACTAATAGAATCAAGACATTTTGTATAAAACTCCACACCTACTGAATATGTAGGTGATTAAGTTGGGGACAATATTGATATATGTTGCTAGTAGTGAACCACTAGCATGTCGCTCTTAAATTATCAAATATGATTTCTATAATATATAATATACATATATATATATATATATCTAGAAAATGTCCTCATGTGAAATAAAAATAAGTTACCCATCCCTTTTTACATATGTGATAGGTAAATTATATGTACAATATTCAAATAAGTACAAAATCTATAAATTAAAAAAGAGAAGAAGGAGATATTTATAAATTTTAAAAAAGGAGATATTTAGATATACTCATTCTTAGCACTAATGATATAGATAAATCCTACACCATTTAATTTTTATAAACAAACCAACAAAAAAAAAACCCCAAAAATGACACATGGCCTTATTGAAATTAATTTTGATTATTAAAATACGTTGATGACCTATTTGGTGTTTTGAGTTTTTTTAATGATGTTTTGGGGTTGAGCTTGTTTTAAGAAATCGATGCTTTATAAGAAGTTAAAAACCTCTTTGTTATGTTGTAAATGGTATTTGAGTGTGTTTCTAAAGTCTATTTCATATATGATTTTTTATATAATTTGGCTCCTATATTGGGTATAACAGTGAATCTCCCTAGAAAAAAAAGGTTAGTACACCAACATATAGATTGAAAAATTACTTTCACAAACATATATAGCTACAGTTTGGGGTAGTGCTTGAGCTTTGTGTGTTATACATGCACGAAACTCCAAATGAAAATAACATTTTTATTTCTTTGCTAAATAGGTTTTTATTTGGTGAAAAAAAGGTAAATGGTTTTTATACCTATAGTGCTCTCAGCTCTGGATAGAATTTGTGACTTCTTTTAGTATTAGGAAGAGAAGTATCATTAAAATTAATTACTAATTGATATTTGTGCATTTTACGTAGATACAGTAACTTATAGATAGATACCACTCCAAAAAAAAAAAAAAAAAAACACTTGTACATAGATAATAATTTTTGACACTATAGATTAGGGCTGGCAATGGGTCGGGTCGTGTCGGGATATTAAACGTGTCAAGAATACTCAACCCGAACCCAACCCATTTAATAAATGTGTCATGTCGGGTTCGGGTCATCTTTTATCGTGCGGGTTTCGAGTCGTGTAAAGGGTTGATAAATAATAACATGCATGTTACAAAAGTCACAACTGAAAAAATTTAAATAAAAAAAACGGAGAGAGGAGAGAAAATATAAGGAAAATAAAAAAAAAGGATAGAGAGAGGAGAGAAGAGAGAAGGAAAAGAAAAAGAGAGAGAGAGAGAGAGAGAGAGAGAGAGAGAGAGAGAGAGAGAGAAGGAAAGAAATAAAAATAAAAAAGAGAGGAGAGAACACTAAAGAGAAGGAAAAGAAAGAAAAAAAATAAGAGAGGAGAGAAAACTAAAGAGAAGTAAAAAAAGAGAGGAGAAAAGAGAGAAGGAAAAGAAATTAAAAAGGAGAGAGGAGAAGATAGACGGAAAAGAAAGAAAAACAAAAGAAGAAAAGAAACATTATAAATATCAAAAGGCATCGTATATAATCACAAAGTTATATCTAGCATGGTGGATAAGGTGTTAGAGAGTAATGAGGATGGTGGGGGTTCGAAACTCCATATGTATGTTTTGAAGTCTCTATTTCTCTATATGAATGTTAGACAGCTGTGGATTAAGCTTAAGATCTGCAGAACCATCAACAAAATTCATGGACTCTTGCTAGAGAAGCTTTCACTATTTGCAAATTTGTGGCCAACCTTATGTTTTGATGATTAAAAAAGAAAACAAAAAAATGAGTTATGAAGGGACTGACTTTCCGGACCTCTTTTAGAAAATTTTATTTCTTTATTGCTTTCTTCTTCTTTGTCATTTTGCTTTTCTTTGTGTGTGTGGATCCAGGATTTTTACCCCAAGGGTTCATAGTGTAAAAATTATATAAACAAAAATTGGGACAGAAATAACATTGTTATATTGACATTAATAGCTAAGGAAGTAGACAATCCAAATATTAATCTTAACCTTTTGATCAAGGTAAAAAGAGAAAAAAAAGAGAGAGAGGGAAGATAAATGATTTAATTGCACTTGACATACAGTATCTGAAATTTTATCAATATAAAGTATAAACAAATCACGATTTTCAGTCAAATAAACAAAACAAAAAAGGAAAGATTAATTTTGGGTACGAAGGATTGGAAAAGAGAAGACAAAGCAATAAAATGAAAGGAAGAAAAAAAAAAGTCGAAAAGTAAAAGGATTAGAAAATGACTTTGGTCTTGCAAGGAGTTCACAAGTTCCTTCTCATGAATTAAAGAGAAGGCAAATAGAGAGAGGAATTGGGGAGTTTAGTGTTTAGGAGTGTCTCTTTCCTTTTGGCAGCCGGCATGCCTGCCTAGGTACCAGTCTTCTAATGACGAATGTGCTCGGTGTTAATCTGAACTAGACTTTTATAACTCAACACTAACCTTGGTCAGACATTTTGGCTGTAGAGGATCTTTTTCTCTATGCAACACTTTAATGTTATTTCTCTAGATGGGGTGAGAGCGGCTGTGTTTAGCATGTGTTGTTGCTAGAGAAGGGACCTCTATATATATTCATCACTCGAAAGCCTTGCCCATCAAGGAGTTGTTGAGTGTTCTAGTTGCCTTAGAATTAGGTTGTTTCAATCCATGTAGAATTAGGAATTCCATTATCTCTTGTACTTCAATTAGGATAGCTTTATACAAAGAAAATCCAACAATGAATCGTCTTACATTCCTCCAACTTGGTCGATTAAGCATAAGAGTGTTTGCATAGATCACTTTAAGGCCTTGTGAAATATGACTCAAAACAATTCCCACCAAGCAATTGTCAACTGTAAAGCATGAGGAAGGGTTATCAAGACTTCTGTGAATATCTTCTACTTCAAGGTCTTTATAACCACACTCATCACCCTTTAAAGCCACATAACCTTCAATCAAGATTAAACAGCAGAACAACATGATATACTGTAAAAGCTAAGATATTACCATGTTTGTTCAATGTCCTTGTTTTCACTACCAAGGTCTTATTGTGTTCACTGTCATGGATACATTACCATGCACAACTTTTTTAAGCTAGCAATGCTGCTAAATGTTATCCATGCATTTTCAAAACATAACAACAGAATTTTAAAATAAAATTAACTTTAATTTGAACCAAACTATATCAACATCCATAAAAACTACAGCAAACAATAATTGTTTAAACTTGAAATGAGACAAGCTCCTACTGATTTAGGCATCCATGTCAGGTGTCAATCCCGTACTAGAAACATGTCTATGGAAAACAGCATTTGGTACTACTTTAGTAAGTGGATCTGCAATCATTTGATATGTTCCTATGTGATCTATGGTAGTGTATCTTTGACTGATTTTCTCCTAGACAATTATGAATTTTACATCCAGCAGCCTTGAACCTCTTGTTCTTTTGTTTCCCTTAGCAAATGTCACTGCTGCACTAATGTCATTCCGTAGTTGGATAGGCTTGTGTATTGATTCCACCAAACTTAAGCTAATGATAAAAGTCCTCAACCACATAGCCTGAGAAGTGGCTTCATAGCAGGCTAGGAATTCAGCAAGCATTGTAGAACCAGCTGTCAGAGGATGTTTGATGCTTCTCCAGCTCCTCCAAAAATAAACACAAAACCAGATGTGGATTTGAATATGTCTTGACATCTTGCAAAGTCTGCATCTGTAAATCCTTGTAATTCCAATTGCTAACTTCTTTTGAATACCAGCTTGTAGTCCTTTGTTCTCTGCAAGTATCTCATAACTTTCTTCCCTGCAACCCAATGTGCTTGTCCAGGATTAGATTGAAATCTCCTTAACATGCTAACTACAAAAGCCAGATCAGGTCTTGTGCACACCTGTGCGTACATCAGACTCCCTACAGTAGGAAATCAAGAATTAAAGTAAATCAATTACAATTATAATATGAATTCTTGGTGTTTAAGGAAAGTAAGTCAATAGTCCACAAGTCACGCTAACAACAAGTAGTTACCCTTCTTCTGCAAAGCAATTAGAGGGAACCTTACCTCTGATAGGACACCCCCAAGTCCCCCTAAAGCCAAAGTCACAAAAAGTTATATATTACAATCCTCAAAAAGGAAATCAATAAAAAAATGAGGATGTTCTTCAAACCAAGTTCAAAAATTGCCAATGTTTAGAGCATTTTGCAATTCTGCGAACTACTCTATTAGATGTGCAATGAATATAGATGAAACATACTCCATTTATCTGTAAAAGCATAAATTTAATGTCCTTCAATAGTGGATCAATTTAGAATCAATCAAGTGATGGACTTTTAAGCGCATATGGAGCGCATCACTTTCAAAACAAACATTTGTAAAACCCCTTTCCATTGCCAAAGCTACACCCTCCATTTGTCAAAAGCTCACAGTGTAAAGCTGAGAAAATATTATCAAATCTCTTGGCTCTCCCAGCAATAAAATTCCCACTAGAATCACGTGCCACAATACCCACTGCTTCCTCATCAAATCTTTTGTGCTTGAGAATTGCCTCTCCTATTAACTCCCACCTTCGTTGAATGGCATCCTAGGAGCAAACTTGCATAAATGTTGATAATTTTTGCATGGCCATGGCCTTTTGAGCAACAACATCAGGCCTCTCTCTAGTTACTCCAAATTAATTGAATTGCGGGCCTCCCATATTGGACCACCAAATACCATAATAATTGTCACACGTGGAGAGAGAGGTCGCGACAAAGGAGACCCAATTAGCCACTTGAAGGTATGAATTGTGGCTCAGACTATAATGAGGGGTAAGTTATAAGGGGTAAGTTATAAGGGGTTCACTTTATAGTCATTGGATCAATCCAAGGGCTGGGGAGAATTGGGATAAAGTTGTGCAATCGGGTAGGTGAGGAACCCAAACCCGAATTTAATATCCAGCAATGAAGTTGGTCCCAACAAAAAAAAAAAAAAAAAAAAAAAAAAAAAAAAAGAGGCTAGTTCGAAGTTTGAATAGAAAAAACCCATTGATCTCAAACTCATAGCTCAGAGAAACCGCTAAGCTCTGAGAAACGGTTGAAGGCAACGGGCAACGACGGTTGAAGGCAAAGGTTAACGACGGTTGAACGCAACTCCACTATCTAAACCGTGAAAAAGTATTTATTTTGAGTGGAAGGAGCAAAGGCGTGGATTCTGAAACAGTGAAAAGACGAAGCAGTGGAAGGGGAAGGAGAGAAGCCGTATTCGTTGGAAGTGATAGGTTCCATTTGTGGAGCAAAGCCGCACAAAGACCCAACACAAACACCTTGCGATTGTTCAATAACCATCATTTGGTGAGTGATTTATGGAATTTGAGATTAGGGTTAGAGTAACCGTTTTCCCCAATTTGTACCATGAATGTTGTTAGATTTGGCATCTCTTCTTTGTGCTTCACTTGCATGTTAATTTTTGCTTGGGTATATGTTAAAAAACGAATGAAAATAAAGTCAATAACATCTCAATAACATGTCAATAATGATATGAATAAGGTAATGATGTTGAATTGGAGGAGGCCCTCAAAACCTTCCACATTTGAAGCAGTGCAGAGTGCAGATTATCTCTTTGGCGCTAAAATATATATAATTTTTAAAATAAATATTATTTCCGTTGTTACTAAATTTGCCTGTTAAAAATAAGAACAGATAATAATAAACTCATGAATAAAAGTGCAAAGCATTTGAAAAAAGGTTGATCTATGACGATTATGGCTAACTGAAGAAAAAGCTAGAAAGAAAGAAGGATGTGGCAATGGCTTAGCGAGCAGATAGCAGAGCAGATGCTTTGCTTTGCTTCCTTCCACCATCTTTCTTATTTATTTGTTTTGTGTTGTGTATGAGATGACAATAATTGTCATGTGTGTGAAGTGCAGAACTTGCCTAGATTGCACTCACACTCACTCATGCATCAACCATTGATTAGAGTTTGGATCCATAAATAAAACACATGCTATTGCTTGTAATTCACAGAATCATTGCATTAACAGGTATTTGCACAAAATATGTCATATTGCTTTGATGATGTTAAAGCCTGTGATCAGTAATCCCTATGCGCATGTATTTTGTAAAATTTGTAATGTGCTGGTTGACTAGTTGTGTAAATACCAATGTGATTGTGCAAATACGTGGTAGTATATGTGTTCATGTTATTTCATCTTGTATTTCATGAAATGGGATCCAACGTGGAGCTGGTATGGCCAGAGTCAGAGGCATATTCCTCACGGGTGAACAACTGCTCACATGCAAATTCATCCCTAGCTGTAATTCGAGCGAAGTTGAGTGCCGAACAATTAGAACAATTCAAGACATCATGCTTTGGCCATCTTCTGAATATAGATAAGATTCAGTTTATCGGGCCGATTGTGCATGGGGTTGTGTTGCGTAGAGTAGCGAGGCAGGGTGTGAAAGACTTGGATGGACTGAGTTTCTTAATAAGGTGCGACGTTGCTCAGTTCACTCGTCAGGATTTCTGTTTGATCTCAGGGCTTCGTTTTGGGGAAGTGCCTGAAGTTTCCAGTGGAGAAAGTGATGAAATTAGACTTCAGAAAAGATATTTTATAGACGAAGGAATTACATGTAATGCTTTAGAAGAAGCATTTGTGAGGTGCACAGAGGAAGATGACGTCTACAAGCTAGCTCTTGTTTACTTTGCTGAGTTAGTGGTTTTGGGAAGGGACAAACATTTGAACATCAATCTAAATTACCTGACCCTTGTAGAGGACTTGGATGCGTTCAACAGGTTTCCATGGGGTTCGGTGTCGTTTGACAAAACCCAAGACAGTCTGTTTTCTGCACCAACAAAGTATGTGAAAAGCTTTGAAAATGAAGAGGGAAGAGGGAAGGGGAAAAGTAAGGTAACCGGAACAAGCCGGAGAAATGAGAAGGGCAAGAAGGATAACCATGGTGAAGTGCAAAGGGGTGGCTGGAGTTTTAAAGGTTTCACGTATACTTTCCAGGTACATGGTAATAATGTTCATGTCGTTATGTTTTGTTGACTTTAAAACTTAAACAATAACTTGTAACCTGTGAATTGTGTAGATTTGGGTATATGAATTAATTCCTAGAATGGCGGACCTAAATTACTGCAAGGTTGTTGATCCGACAGCTCTCCCGCGTATTTTGCGATGAAGAACTACTACGTCTGTTCCCGAGATGAGAAAGTTGAACAATTATTTTTTCTAGAGCAAAGAGGTTTGGTTTGCAACCCTTGGAACTATTTATAAGGTTCAATGAAATTATGAAGTAGAATGATTGCATATGACTCTTGTCTGTTTTCAAACAGTCAGTTTAATTGCGGGCGCTATGTCCAAGTGAAGAGGAAATGAGACAACCATATTGGAGTTGGCCACAGGGTCGCCCTGCTGTTGTCTCGGCAGAGTCAATTCCTTCTTCATGTGCTGACCTTGATGAGTTGAACAAGGCGGTAAGCTTGTTGAGATCCGAGTTGTTTCAAGTAAAGCGGAAAAGGACGTCCTTGAGTTAAAGGTCATACGGATGGAAAAAATTTGGACCACTGTTTAGGTCCTCATTTTGAGCAGGAAGTGAGAAGGGACATAGCTTTACTGAAAGAGAGGACGAATTGTTGTGTCGTGTCACATCTAGTTAAGGGATATGAGGAAGTGGATGGCATGCAATGGGATGAAGGGCCAAGTAATAGAAATGAAGGAGAGGAAAATGAAGAGGAGGACATTGAAGGGGGTGAAGGGCCAAATAACAGAAATGAGGGAGAGGACAAGGAAGAGGAGGGGATTGAAAGGGGTGAAGGGGCAAGTAAGACAAATGAGGGAGAGGAAAAGGAAGAGGAGGGGATTGAAGGGGGTGAAGTGCCAAGTAAGAGAAATGAGGGAGAGGAAAAGGAAGAGGAGGGGATTGAAGGAGGTGAAGTGCAAAGAAAACCAAGGGAGGTAGAGGAAGCTCAAAGGAAAAGAAGTGAGGGAGAGCAAGTGAAAATAAAAAGCAGCAAAGGAGAGGAAGCGCAAAGAAAGAGCATTGAGGGAGAGGAAGAACTGCAAAGAAAAAGCAGGTGAGGGAGAGGATCCGTAAAAAAAGAAGGAAGGGCAAGGAAGTGAAAAGACAGAGAAGTGAGGAAAAGGAAGTGCAAAGAAACCAATGTGAGGAAGAGGATGATGAAGTTATGTTGGTTGGCGATGACATTGGCGAGAGCACGGAGGGGACAAAGGTTGAGGTTACTCTCGGGGACATCGATTTGGATCAACCTACAGCTGTGTTATCTCAGTTGAACGTTTGGTTGAATGATGAAGGTCAAGGTGTGGAACCAGGGGTCCAATTACGGAAGAGGAAGAGGATTATTCCTATGTGGAAGATGGTTGAAGCTAGTGAAGTGGTTCAAAAAAATTTGCCAAAGACAACCCGACTTCGGACGTTAGACCCAATGAAGGCGATTCCGCATGATGATATGGTGAAATTGCTGAAACTTTGTTCGGAATGGCGCCATAACCCAAAGTAAGTCCTTTGTTTTTTGAGATAGAAGACATGAGTGTATATATTTTTTAATTGTTGTGTTCTAAAACTTTTTGATATTCATAATTTGGTGATGCAATTTGGCAACGTGGAAGCTAAGATTGAATTCTTCGCTTCCCTCGTCAAAAGCCGATTGGCTGAAAGGAGATGTAAGTTTAATTGATTATGCATTTGTTTGAATGTGCATAGATTATGAGATTGACAAGGAAAACATGTGCAACACATTGATTTGGGCTTGTATCTCATCCGGAAGCGACAACAACAGTTGGAGGAAGTAGAAATATCGGACTTGGACAACGACCGATGTATTTTTTATGGTATGTGATGCAGGATGCATAGGACCTAAATTGTTTAGTTTCCTAATTGATTTGTTAGTTTCCTATATTCTTTAGTTTTCCAAATCCTAGTAGGATTTCTAAGTTAGTTTTCCAAATCGTATTAGGATTTCTAAGTTTCCTATTTTATTAGGAATAGGATTTCTGTTTTACCTGGGGATTGTAATTCTATTGTCTCTAGGTTTTAGTTTGCTATAAATACCCCTATGTAGTTCTTTACAATTCAGATTTGAATATTGATTAAACATTCCTTTAAACTCTCTGATTGCTGCCTGCCTTCTACCTTTTCTTCCCTTCAGCTTTTCTTATCTGTTCTGTCTTATTGCTCTAAGTGTTTAAACTAACACACCAAGGGCTGTGCTACATCAGTATAGCATAGGCCTTGACGAAGTGCAGTTAATAATTACAAATTATCCATACTTGCTTTGTGGAGGTGTTTAACCATTGATTGTTTTTTATTTCACAAAATCACATCCATACTTGCTTTGCGGATAATAAAAGGAAAAAAGAGCAAGTTGGGTGGAAAATTAGAACCAGCCATTTACTGAACGTTGTAAATGGCAAGGTTCCGGCTTGTGGATTGGATTGGCAGTACACGTATAAGGTATATGTACCTTGTATGTTGCCAAAATATAAGCATTGGGTGGCTCTATAGATTGATCTGATTCAGTGTGAAATCAAAGTCTACGATTCAATGGTTTCACTCATTCCAGATCAGAGCTTAAAGGAAGAACTCGGCCCCCTGTCAATTACGATTCCAAATCTTCTGCACACCCTCGACTTTTATGAAGAAGGTGTTTACGCGAACGAGTGCACCCGAGATTGGTGGTGTCCATGACCAATACATCGTGTGGATGTTCCACAACAGGCTAATCAGTGAGCACAACTTTTTATTTAATTTTATTACTTTAATTTGTCAATTACGTTAGAATGTCACTAGTTGAATTGATCGAGTTCTTGTTTTGCTTCAGAGGCGATTGTGGTATGTTCGTGTTGAAGTACATTGAGCTGTTGAGTGCTGAGATTCCCTTAGCTACTTGCACCTCGCAGAACATGCCATTTTTTCGGTTGAAGTTGGCTGCAGAAATTGCACGGGGAGATGCTTACATGCCATGATATCGGTTGAACTTGGTTTAGGCACATGATGATTAAATAGGTTTTGGGAATGTCCAATTTCAAAGTCATGTAAATACACAATAGAGACCCATGGGTCCTTTTCGAATTCCACCTCTGCTCCTGAATTCTTCTTCGTCTTTCTCAATCTTAGTGTATTTGTGTACAGAAATTTAGATTTAAGTTACTGGACAATAACAATTAGAACCAAAATAGTGGCAAATATTATAGTGGATGCATGCTTTCATTTCGATTAGTGTGATATTACGCTATGTTTATTCTCATATTGTGCGAAATGTATATGGAGCTGGTTGCAGAGCATAGAAAAATGAAGAATCTGAAATGGAGATGCTGAGGGTTGGTGAGGAGAAAAGTAAATGGATCTGTAAATCTATTGCACGGGGCAATCTAAATGGATAGGCAGATGCGTTTTTGAAGTTAGACACATGTCATTCCCATACATAGAATGTGCATATGGAGTGTAAAGTTTTTTTTGATGTAATGAAACAAACATCGGTGTAATATTGGCCTAACTCCTTCACGACATTTACCTAACCTCAACCAAACTGCATTGAATTGGGATTTGAAGACTGCATATGTGAATTGAGATTTGAAGAATGCATATTCACATAGGGACTGATGGCTTTTTAAGTGTATTACATCATTGCAAAGTGATATGTCATCATTTATCCAAGCCACCATTCCAAATATCATATGCCAATCTTTAAGCCGGCAACAGACAACCAATATACACACAATAGACATGAAATATACACGCAATAGACATGCAATATACATCAGTCCCCAATTACATCAACCATAAGGAAGTCGTATTGAATAGGAAATTCTACTTAACAGTAGTTCTTCATACTAAAACAAAGAATAAGGACCGTTTTCCCCCTTAAATCTAACTTGAGTCCTACTTTTGCCCCCAATAAACATGCAATATTGGAGCAATAACATGCGATATATATGTAGTTAATAAACCTTCAGTAAACATTCAATATCATGCGATTTACATGCAGTAAACAATCAATAAACAATCTATATACACTGAATAATTATGCAATCTTCAAAAAAGGTATTGTCTTAGTATTGCATCGTATTGGCCCTGTATTGTCATTTTATCGTCTTCGTATGACTTTATTTTTGTAAAGTAAGTCTAGGAAAATTTTTACTGGGTTTTTGACAAATACATGTTTTTGTTTCAAACAATAATTTAAACTCAATGCCAATCCACCTATTTGAAGAACAAAAATTACAAATTGGGTTTGAAAAGTCATTGGTGGTGCGTGCAACATGTGTTTTTGGGAGAACTTTTACAATCCTTGAAACCGTGCACTTAATTGGTCATTAAAAGAACAAATAATATGACAATTGATACAACTAATAAAACTAATACCAAGTCCTTAATGGACTTCAGCATATTAAGCACTGTAGCATCATACGTGTCAGCTTGCTGATCTGCTTCAGGAGGTTACATCAACCCATTCAAATCCATTGCAACTGGTGGCTCCCTAATTGCAGGCATCATATATGCAAAATAATTCTGTCAGAGTTAGACCTAGGATTTTTTTTTCACCCACATACATATTCTGGAAATGAGAACTTACATAGGAGGTTAGACACTTCCAAAATGGCTTCCCTCGATTTTTATCTGATTTTGAAACCCGAAGCACCATTGCAGCTCTACAATACTGACACCTCTTTGTTTGAGCGGGAGATGAAGACGACGACATGTTGAATCTTATCACTTGTACCTCTTCTCAGTCAGATCTTCTCACTAAAACCTCTTCGGACTCATACCTTCTCAGTCATACCCCTTCACTCATAAGTCATAACCCTAAACTTCTCACTCAGCTCTCTCTCATATCTGCCCAAATCAAATTATATCCTTCTTTTCTGTGTGTGGGTGGGTTGGTCACGATCTGGACACCTGTACCGTCAGAATTGTGACACCTTTTACTCCGAAAAGCGATATACTATTTCACTACCAAATATTAATCTTACAATTGAGGGGACACTACTTTAAATATATTATTTTCTTTATATTTCATTAAGGCAACTAGTTGGATAAGAATCCATCATTTACTAGGGGTAGTGTGGTGTGGGAAAATGAAAAAGTATCTGATGGGACCTTCTGTCACTAGTCAGTAATCCATCACATTTGTATCAATGAATTTAATGGAGGGAAAAGCCTAACAATGGCTATGGAAATAGTTTATTAATTGACTTTTGGACGGTCTGACTCCCTTTGCATTTCGATGACGTTTTCCCTTCGCTTGTCTTATGTTTTGGGTGTTGGGTTCAGTTTCTTTAAAAAGGGTCAACTTGGAAAAACCCCAAGGAAACACCTTTTCAAAACAGTGCAAACAGAGGCTAAAACAAACCCAAAACCCCGTATATTCTCATTTCTCCCCTCTTGCAGTCCTCCAATCGTTCCATTCCAAAAATATTTCAATGAATTCGAAACATTACACTACAGTCGGAGGAAAGAGAAGGAAGCATCTCCATCTGGATGTGCCTCAAGCCTTCATCCCAAATTAGCTTGGTTTAAAGTGATGTTATACGTGGCAACCCAATCATCGGAAGATCTCTTTCGTATGGCATCTGTGTGCCCATTGTTCAATAGGTTGGCAAACACTCCACAAGTGTGGAACACAATTTCAATGGCAAAGTACCAAGACCATCCTAACTGGTACTATGCCTCAATGCAAGTCCGGCATTTCGTGGAACAATGCAGGGCTTGCGAGAACCGTGAGGCGACATTTAGAGAAGCGTTCGACGTGTTTTTCAGGCAGGGTAATGTGGAAGCATTGTCTGGGATGCGCGTTGCAGCCACGGCAGGCCATATGGAAGCGGCATATCTAGTTGGACTACTTGGCATGTCCGGAATTGGTCAATCAAAAGAGGATGCATTAGAATTCTTGTGTTCTTTGAATCAACGTAACAACATTGATATGAAAGGAACCAGTGATGCTTTGAGACGACGATTAAGCGGACTTTTTCTGTTGGAAGACATCTCGTAGATATGTTTCACTGTGGGAAGATTAAGTTCAATTAGTGCAGTGCTTGTAACAACAACGACTGGTGTTTTGTTATTCCAGGCTGGCCTAGTGAAGAAAAGATCAATCCTGCCTTCTGGACTTGTTGCAATCGATGCAAATGGCACTGTGAAAGTGTTTTTTGGTTCAAGGTGATGCGTGTCTATGTTGTGTCATGGAATCCATACCCTTATAATTAGTTGTAGTATGTTTCTACGGTTTTTATGCGTGTCTATGTTCTACAAATGTTGTTTTCTATTTCATGTTTTAATCTATTTTGTTTGGTGTTTGTTTGTGCTGTCCTAAACCGTTTTATATATAAATGTATAATATTTGTTATATAGTGGAATTATTACTGCAATAATTGACGGCTACGAATGACATTTTACTGACACAGATATTTTGCACAACTGCAATCTTAATATTTGGTAAACGAAAACGCATGCATGAAGTGAGTATGTGTCTTTTCACCGGTTCTTGGGAATGACATTTTCCCACTTAGCATATCCCAAATGATTGGGTTACACGTTTCTTAAGCAAAACTTGAACAGTGAAAGACTTTGAATAATTATTTCCTGATGTTGTAGAATGGATGGCTTGTATATTTCCATTTTATATTTGAAAACATCCCTTAAACCTAAAAAAGAAAAAACATTAACAAGTTGAAGAAGAGAGAAACTGATTAGCACCAGAAATTGTCTATTCACACGGAAAATAAAAATAAAATAAAAAATTTGGAGTAAATATAATTAACAAATGTACAAGCTAAAAAGTAATATAACAATAATAATAAAAATAATTTTGGATAAATAATAATAAAATACTAATGTAGCGTAACCATGAAACAGGGAATTCAAGAGGAAGATGAAGTCTCAATGAGCTCGTAGCAATTTTCGGAACATTATTGTGATTTTTGTGTATTTAGTTATGAATTTTCTAAGAAAAAATCATAAAATAATAATTTAGGGTAAAAGGTAAGGATGTGGCCATGTTGACTGACGCACACTTGTCAAGGGGTGAAAGGTGAGAGGCTGAGATCGCGCCATGTGTCCATTTGGCAATTATTTTGGCTTTTTTAGTGCAAAAATCTTTGAAAAAATGCAATAAATAGTAGAAAAATCCTAAAAATGCCCCGAAAAATACTCCGGCCTCCTTGTGACGTTATAAAACGAGGGGAACCCATAAATCATCCATTTCGCAATTAAAAATTCAAAAATGATTTACATAACTCACTTTCCTCTTAACCCTAAGTATATATGTTTGTTAACTTTAACTTCAATAACCTACTTCAACAAGCATCTCCCGTTAATGTTCGGAATTGTTTTTTAAAATGCGTAACCACTAATCGGGGAATTCAGCAAGGGAGATGGAGTCTCAATGAGTTCGTAGCAATTTTCGGATCATTTTTCTGATTTTTGTGTATTTAGTTATGACTTTTCTAAGAAAAGTCATAAAATAATAATTTAGGGTAAAAGGTAAGGATATGGCCATGTTGACTGACACACAAGGGGTGAAAAGTGAGGGGTTGAGATCGCGCCATGTGTCCATTTGGCAATTATTTTGGCTTTTTTAGTGCAAAAATCTTTGAAAAAATGCAATAAATAGTAGAAAAATCCTAAAAATGCCCCGAAAAATACTCCGGCCTCCTTGTGACGTTATAAAACGAGGGGAACCCATAAATCATCCATTTCGCAATTAAAAATTCAAAAATGATTTACATAACTCGCTTTTCCCTTAACCCTAAGTATATATGTTTGTCACTTTAACAAGTATATTTCCTTAATATTCGTTTTATAATTTGTACTAATATAAGGATGTAAAATTATCTGTTTTGGTTATAATAATGTACATATATAATAAATGCACCACTACTTCGAAGCCATCATTGGAACTGCGCATGCGCCTAGAGCTTTGAAGACGTCAGAGATAGTCAATAAGTTGTCCATATTCACCTGCACCTAGAGTTTTCAATACGTCGGCAGTATTCAATAAGTTGTCCTTATGACGCCGCATTGGGAATCAGTAATATATTTTATATCATGTCCAATCGCATAAACATATAATATAAAAAAATAAAGCAATAGTAGGAGATGAACCAGTACAAAAAATAATATATAACTGGTACAAAATAATGTCATAACCTTGTCACAAAACCACTCACACATGCTTTTCCATAAACCTTACCCTAACATATAATACATAAAGGCAACATTGCATATGATGCAACCATGTCCAAATCTGATACGTGATCACAAAAAAATGGACATGGCAGCAACATATGACTGAAGTAGATGGGCACTTTGCATCGTGTTATCGTAATTAAAGACATCAAATTATTAAGGTTGAAATATTCTATAGTAGTAAGCATCAAAATAGGTTTGAAGCAGAGTTTAACGAAAATTCCAGTTCCTCTGATTTGCCTCTACTCAAACACGATAACCAAAATGGTTACTTCCCTTGCTGAGTATATTTGTTAACGTCGGAAACGGTAATAGATGACCAATCAAACCCGGGTACGACGAGTTTTGCATACGACCGGAAGTAGTCGAATCCAGCTTGCATCACACGCTTCTTTGACTCCATTGCATTAGATGAGTTCTTGTATTTTTGAACAGCTACACTCCGAAGTCGTTTGTGTCTACGCTTCATGGCTGCAACTTCGCCCTATCCAGATTGGCATGCCTTTTGTCATCTTCAATTTGGCCTTCAACAAATTCCAAACGTGCCCTTGCCCTTTGGATTTCATTACCAAGTTGAAGATGCCTCTCCTTCCAAAAAGCAAGAACTCTTTCAGACTCAAAACTTCCAACAAAATGGTCATTCTGTCTAGGAAAGTGACCTTGCTTGTCTGGTGACTCACTTGCGTTTCGAAGGCGGTCTTTGTTTGGAGGGGTGTTTATTATGCTCACATCAAACTTGGTTAGTAAATCCATTCAATGGGGGGAGAGAGTTTCTGTGGAGGAGAGAGTTTCAGTAGATGGAGACAGATTCGGTGGAGGAGTGAGTTTTTTGTGGAGGGAGAATTTTTATGAAAGGGGTGATAGTAATACCAATAAAAAAGGGTTCCCGCCAAAAAAAACATTTGGTTGACAATGTATAAATGAAAAAAGGTCTCATACAATCTAAGTTTAATCCTAACTAGTTTGTTTAGTTTGGTTGGGTTCACTAACTAGATGTCACTTCCATTGAGTTTCTTTCAACCACTAACAGTGGTGTAAGGAGAGTGTGAGGTTGACATGCTTGAAAAGCAAAACCTGACACCTCCTTTTTTAAAATTGAAATAAAGTAGATATGTTGACTACACGCAAGCTTTGGTATGTTGGTCTATAAAGCTATGTTCTATTTCTCAAACGAAATTGCATCTGGAATCCTCATCCTCTAAAACAAATAGGATTATTCAAGCATGTCAACCTCTTCAGGCGCCAACAACATAATCGAAGATGAAAAATTGGAGTCGCAGGTTCCGTTTCCACGTTGTACTCGCCGACCTCTTCCATTTTCAACATCATTTGGGAGTGAGGGGGACTCCGATGACCCATTAGAGGCAATAGATGCAGTCAGTACCAAGCTGGATTATAATTCCAGACTGATCAATTCATGGCACGAGAAATGTGTTGAAGACGAGGCCATTTTGGCTGATCTTAACATTAGAGTGAACAAAGCGTTCTCCCAAAAGAACAAGTACTTGAAGCTGAGTCATAAAAGGAAGCTGAAAGCTGAGGAGTTGGATGCAGTAATGAATGATGAAATTAAAGGGTTGTTTGATGAACCATATGCGATGCGAAGAGCACCACAGTGAACTAGAGTTGGCATTCAACGAAGGATTCGAAAAATTCCGAGCATTCGTGGCAACTACTCATACAAGTTATAATTGGGACTATGTGTCCCCTGATGCTGTGAGAGAGATACTAGACGATGGTGGTGACATGAATGAGCATAAGCATGTCAAAGCTGCTTAGAAGAAGCGGACCGATACGACTAAGTGATTGCGGCTACAACTGTTCTGTTGGTTGGTGGTGATCGTGGTATTGCACAAATTAGAACTATATTCCCTTAATGTCATTATCTAATATAAAATAATACAAATATTAGTTTCATTTGCTTCATATATAATTATTGGGACTATGTCTTGCAAGTCATCATGTGTTCCTTCTGTCTAATATTTTGCAAATATGGAAATATTATTCAATAAGCAGTCAATATCACAGCACGTTGGAAATCAGTAAAGCCCCATTATCATGACACGTGAGTCATAAGTAAAACACCATGTGCTATACATTGTGTAGTGAATGGTTTATGGTTATGTATATATAATAAAATTCCAAATATTGCTGAATATTTATTTTGTCTATATCACTGGGGACATGAGTGACCATAAGCACGTGAGACCTGCTAAGAAGAAGCTGACCAATACGACCTAGTGATTGTGGCTACCGTTGTTCAGTTGATTGGGGAGATCGTGGTATTGCTAAGAGGGAGCACATAAAATGCTTTGCAATCAAATTTTCTTTTGTGTGTGGAATTATGAGTAGTTCAAATGTTAGTGTACCCTTTAATATTACCCAACCATTCGAAATGTGATTAGCTGCAATGTACTTTTTTACACGTTGCTTTCTAATCTTTCTGTTTTAACAAAGTGCTTCAAGTATCCTTCAGTTACGAATGTTTGCAAAATCGTGCACCTAATAACCAGTCCAGCTCAGATCTTAATCACCAGTAAAACACTAGAGCATAACATTCGCAAAAAGTGGGTGCTGCTACAAATGATGCGTCTTCTGGAAATCATTACTGGTAATGGAAACAACAACTGGAAATGCTGCATTAGCCTGTCATATAATCAATGAATCTCTATTAAAACATAATTCACCATAAACTACCCATTTTACAAGGTAAAAGTCATTGCTTCTTCACATAAATCAAAATTTGATGCTTTATCTAATGTCTATGAAAATTTCT
>NC_142700.1:19833301-19931878 GCF_029339155.1 Prunus mume | reverse complement strand
AATGGAAGGAAGGAGACAAAATAAGCTTAAAAAGTTTTTTTTTTAATTTACACACCATTTTTTACTAAAGAAAAGCAATAATGTATTTATAAATTAGGCACAAAGACTATAAGTTATAAGAGCTATTACAAAATACCCATAAAGGGTTAATACAAAGATGAAAGCATAGTAACCGTAGGGTTAATCAAATATATAAAAGCATCAGCAACATCAGCGTACAGGTGTATCTCTACTAATAACCACATAAGGCCCCTAAGCATGAACAAGTCAGACATGAACTACGGTGCCTAAAACTTTACAACTTTCAAAACTCTCACAGTAGAGATTAGACTATATTTGGCGCCAACTCACAAAGACTTGGCGCAATTATTACAACTCAGAAACATGCACCCAACTCACCAAAGATTCCAAAGGCAACAAAACTACAAAAGTCATGCGAAATCACCAACTCACCCAAACAAAATCTAGCTAAAAACAGGTAAACAATCTAAAGAGGGGAGGAATGGAGAGGGAAGGGAGGGAAGGGTAGAGAAGGAGAGGAGGGGAGAGAGGCAAGGAGGGGAGGAGAGGGGTGGAAAGGAGGCCACCACCCTTAAAAGTGTGGCTGGAGCTAAGTTAATGAGGGGTTTTTTTTTAAGATGGTAAACTAAAGAAAATAATCATAATGCAATTTCCCAATATTTAATCCATGTTACTAGTTACTGGTTTACTAGTTTGTTGTTTTATTTTTTTCGGTATGAAGTTCTGGTTACTAATTCTTGATGTACTACAATTGTCAAATGGAAAAAACTTACTTGTAATGGGGACATTATTGTTTTACTATCTCGACGGTAATATAATGATATGAAAAAATTATCATGTATCATTTATGTTATTGACGAGAATAACAAAAAATGTTATCCCCATTTCATTAGAGTTTCTCTATTATCAAATCCATTTCAAAAGGTGCTATTAGTATTACTGGTTACTAGTTACTGCTGTACTAATTTTTATTTTTATTGTTCAAGTCACTGCTGTACTGATAATTATTCTCTTTTGGATGACTCTCCTGCCTCGAATTACCGAGCCACGTGTTAGATCTTAACTTTCCCAAAAACAAACAAAAACTTTGGTTAACTCTTCATTTGAAAAAGCACGACAATTTGTCTATTACACTGAAAACCGACAATGGGGCATATGTGGATCCATTCTAAGTTTTCCTTAAAATGACCATAACACCCTTGTTTACTACGGAAAAAGAACAAAAATTCAAACACTCTCTAACCACCTTCATTATTGTTGTCAAACTTTTTTTTGGGGGATAAATTTCACTGTTGTTTTCATCAGGTATTATACACACGTCAGGAAGCTAACTATGTTGCTCATTATTTAGCTAAGAGTGAATATCATTGTTGTCTTCACTTAATATCATTCGGGATGTTCTTTTAAATAATGAATATAATTGGAGTTAGACGTTAAGTTCCTTTCTCTCTTTCTTATAAATAATAAAATTTCTTTTATACTGTATATATTTCCTTAACAAACAGAAATAAATTGTAAATAAGACTTAAAATTAGTCGGAAAAAGTTTTTTTTTCTTTCCAAATATTAGATGCCAACTGATGTACTAAATGATACAACTCAATGCTCTAGAGAATCTCATACATGGGAAGTAAGGTTCCAATTCTACTTTGCTTATCTAAATGTCAATTTGAAAAAGTAATTTTGTTTTGCACTTCAACACTCTTCAAACTTTATTTTATTGTCTATTGGAACCATTTGTTCAAAGGTGGCTTACCAAACTGCACAAAGTTGTTAATTATGAGCAGATAGAAGATTGTAACAAAAAAGTTTGTAATCTATCTTAGTGATTATTATTCAAGTAAGAAAAATGCTACTCATCCCAAACTTTGTTCCTCTTCATGATGGGCATTTTGGTAAACAAACTGCAAGCTAATTACCATAAAGATGAAATTATGATCTGTGGGAAAATAAACAATTTTCACTCCAAAACAAAAGCTTAGGAGACAGAAGCATTCTCCCCTCCAGAGAATCTCTGCACTGTCAGATAACCTCTCTTCCTCCCTCTCTCTCTCTCTCTTTCTCTCTCTCTACAAAATCCAACCCAAACCTTCAATCTGCTCAAAACCCAACTCATGGAGATCCCAGAAAAGCTTCTCAAGTTCAGGTTCCACTTCCTCTTTGCACTCATTTTGTGCCTTACCCTTTACGCGATAACCCTCATGGCACCCAGATTTCTGACCATTTTGGCTTACTTTTGGCCTCTCTTCCTCTCCACCGCTCTCTTTCTCTTCGCTGTTGTTGTCTTCGGGAAGACCACGTTACCGGTTACCGAGGCTTCCGGTGAAGGCCTCCTGGATTATGTCGCCGGGCACCGGAACATGTCGTAAAGTTACAAGTCCGCAGGCAGAGCCAGAGTTGAGGAAAAGATCAGAAATTTTATTTTTTTTCTCTGTAATTTCTAACTTTTTCCTTTTTGCTTGTTTTTTTTTTCTCTTCCTTTTGGGTTGTAGTTGACAAATAGTTGACAGTAAATTCTAGGAAGAATAATGTCATAATTGACATATAGGTCCCTTTCATTTTGGCTTTCTTTTATTATTGTCACAATTAGTACTTACATTGGTACTTACATTTTTCTTTTTAGCACACTTGATATCATGCGATGAATCTGATTTATTATTAAGTAAATTTTTTTACGATTAACTAAACTAACCTATTATCTTTTTGTTAAGGCACTCACACTAGTGTTTTCAGCTCATTTAAGGTATTAAAATATTATGCAGAAATCCCAACGGTTAGTTTAGTGAAAAATGACATTGAACTTGCAAACTAGTGTTTTCATGTTCGAACTCTATAGTACAGTGGTAGTGTGTGTAGGAAAACATCACTCTTCTTAGTTTAATTATTGCAGGGCGGATTCAGTCCTTTTTCGGCTATGCGGCAGCTCGGTCAAAATTTTCAGAAAAATAAATACATGCATATGTACTTAACATATCGAAGAAGAATTTGCATAAATACATGCATATGTACTTAACATATCTGAAGAGAATTTGCTAATAATAACAATAATGTTGCGATAATTTAAGAATTTAAGACTTCTAAACTTCTCGTAGGGTAAAATTTTATATTTAAATATTGTTTTTTTTATTGCATTGTATTTGCTTGTAGTTCTTGTTTTTGTTAAACTTTAATTTATGTATATAGAGATGCATTAGTAAGTAAATTTCACTCGGCCGATTATCAAATCCTAAATCCGCCAGTGACTTGTACTTAAAAAAATTTATGCAAAATGATAAATTGGGAATGTGAATCTCTGCACTATTTGAGAAAAGAAAGGTGCTTGGAATGGTTTTATTTGGTTGGCGTATTTCAAAATATCACCTCCTGTCTCATGTGTTTTAATCTTAACTTTGCATAATTATGCATGATTGATGTGGAATATCGCTGCATAATAACAAAAATACATGATTGATTTGAAATATCGTTGTATAATAGTAAAAATATGTAATTGATTTGAAATATCGCCGTGTCATAGTAACATTCCAAGTGTAAGTGAGGGGGATGTAATCTGTAAAGAGAATAAGGTGTGGATTTTGCACTCCGTGAACTTTTTGGGAGGTGATGTGAGTGGTCGTGATTGGACGCAATGTCGAAGTCTCCCACGATGTGATTAACGTGTAATGGATCTAGTGGGCTGATAATGCCCATTTCATTATCTTCTTTTTGTTGTAATTGTTTGTAATTTTGTGCTTAGGGTATTTAGCTTTTCAACTATTTTTCTGCTTTTTTTATTTATATTTTTTATATTGCAGTTCCAGTCTTCCAGATAAGCCCTAAAATTGTGTACTGTGCACAGATTCCCTAATTTTTCCAAACCATTGACACCGACATTTTGTTTTTGTTTTCTTGTATTAATCTAATTGTACGATAAAGTCAAGTAGGGGAGGGGCCAATCTTTTAGGTCCAATAAGGTTTTGAAATTACAAAGTTGTACACTTCTCTCTGTTTGTTATACAATTGCTACTATAGTATGAGTAAATTTGTTAGAGCATTCACAATGAGAGGATGTATTTTAGGGGATGTAAAACCATTTTTACATTATTTTTACACTTTTAGAGAGTGTAAATACGTTTTTTGCTCTAATAAAAAATGATATAAATCCAAATATGCATATTTGATTTGTTTGTGACAATTGCTACTATAGTATGAGTAAATTTCTTAGAATTAGCGATTTAAATGTGTAGAATTTTTTAATACAAAGCGATAATCTAAATTACCACGGTATCATACAATTTGAGAGAAGTATTTTAACCCAAAAAACTGTACCATTCATCAGTTGGTCTAGTAACACTAACTTCATTAGAGGGGATTAATAGCTGTCAAAGTGTATTTAACTCCCACACCAATTCAATAGTTCATAAGAATTCCAAACAAATCAAATGGGTTATTCAAGTTTCATACTAATTAATCAATGGCCTAGAAATATCCACACAACTGTATTTATTAAATTAGTTAGCAATTTTTCGATTCATATTTTCGCTATATGTACTCCAAATTGAATATTTTACAATTTTCCCGCGCTAACACACTCGTGTCGTGCTATATGACCAAAAAAAAAAAAAACACTCCTGCTATAGGAGGGCTAAAAGAGGCGTATTGAAATCCCTTGCCTATTAAATTCTCAAATCAGAAAACACTAATATTTGTTCACATAACTGTAATGGCATACCGTAATATTCTATCAAAGTACGTCGTAGCGTAGGACATCTAATAAGTGGGCATAGTGGCGTATGATGTGATGGTACCTAAAAGTGGATCCACTGGATTATGGCCCCATCTAGCTGCGAGAGTTCAAGAAATTGAATGATTCTCCATAAGGTGTGTGGGGACCACATCATGTGTGCGCCCTACAATCATTTCAGTTTGACATCCGAGTGAGGCATTGCTTTGAGTTTGAGGTGACTGCTGGGCTCAGACCCACCAGATAATTACCATCAAGGTATGAATCATGGTAAGGGCGTTTAGATTAGGCCATATCTTTCAATTGCTAGATCAAATTGATTAGTCGTTAGATCAAATTAATTAGTATGATCCAATAATTAAGGTATAAGGTCTTCACTGTAGAATTACTCAAGTATGAATTGTCTTCTGGGCCATAGTAAGTGTTTTGCCTTGCCCAACTCAAAAAACCCAAAGAATATACACAAAATATTAAAAAATTTATTTTTTAAATGTTTTTTTTGAGTTCAATGTTTATACAAACAATATTGGAGATGGGAGCCCATTGCATACACAAAGGTTTCTTACTCCACGAGAACATATCCTTTCCTTTCAAGTAGAAACATAAATGCAGAAGCAGATAACCCAAGTTAACATCCTAATCTCTCATCATAATACAAAAAGGTTGATTCCCATTTTGATCAATCTCTTTCTATTATTGGCTAGAAGCAGTCCTATTTTGCAATGTGATGCCGACGACAAGTAAAGACTTTCGCGGTCATGAAATGCGAAATTTCAATGTCAGCAATTGTCATTATACAAGTTGGTTCACACATTGTATGAATCCAGTAAACCGAAATGAACAATGATCACTAAAATGCTTAGAGGCAGTCTAACCATTTTTAACCAAAGTGTTTATAAGGAAGAGATGTATTGGAGTGTTTCTGATATGGCCTCACGTATAAAATTTATATCACAGAAAGGGTAAGCAATCATACACATTACAATCTTACAAGACACTTCTCAGAATGAAAACCAGGATGATGCCAGAGTTACTTTTCTGTCGAAGGTGGTTGAGCAAGCACTATATCTGATATCGACAAGGTTCCTGACTGATCAACGTCAAGATCTTCAAATTCCTCCATCACGAGTCTAATATCTTCTTGGCTAATCTTCCCCATCTCTTTGAGCTTATATATGATAAATTCAGCAGCCCTATGGAAAAGAAAGGACGAGAAAGAGAATGGAAAGTTTGTTATGAAACTATCAGCAAATTTGAATTCAGAAATAAGCCCGTAATATGGAAACAATTTTGGGAAAAAAAAACACAATCCACATACCCAACTACCCCATCACCATCAAGATCAGCTGCCTCCAAATCTACATTTGTCGTCCTACGAGAAAGAACCCACTTGACCAACGCCCTTTGCCTGCTCTGGGAGTTTAGCTCAGCAATGTAGAGGAAAAACTGAGCTAAACAAATGGTACCTGTCAATATCCAGAATATTGCAAAAACACGCCCTGCTTGAGTTGAAAAGCTCTTATCTCCATACCCCAGGGTTGTGATGGTAGAACAAACGCAATAAAATGCATCGACAAGGTCCAATTTCTCAACAGTAGCTAGGAAGATTGTGCCAGCACTTATGAGTACCAAAAGAAGGATAAGAGCCACAATGCATTTGTACTTCAAACTGTTAGTCTCAGCATCTTTAAGAACTTGAATATGACCAACTTTTTCATGCATATGTAAGGCTTTAACAAGCAATATTTCCTGCTTCTCTACCAAGTAGTCAGCTGCTTTGCTCAAGATCAACCCAACAAGTGCCATTCCTGTGAAGACAAAAGCACAGGCCAGTAGTTTCGAAAGAATGCTGTTTGGCACTAGGTCTCCATATCCAACAGTGGTCATTGTCACAATACAGAAATAAACAGCATCAAGAACTCCATTTGTCTTCTTTCCCTTGATCTGGTTCCTGACGAGGTAGAAGCAGATAGTTCCTATGCCTAAGTAGAAAGCCAAGAATATAGCTACTTTACGAAAACTCGGGTGTAAATTTCGAAAAATGGATTCAGTAACTGGAACCGAGCCAGTGTTGGTTGTCTCCAAGGGTACATGCTCTGCAAGAGGAGCACTTCTACAACGGCGAAATTTTCTACTCTTCAGAGGTTCTCTCACATCATCCATAGCCATTAGGACGATTCACGATTTAGATTTCAGCAAATTACATGACCTGCAAAGCTAGAAGCTTAGGCAGGTTGCGAAATATAGCACGCCAGCTCTAGAATCCTTTAATTAACCGACTGATTTAACAATTAGTTACCAGCAAGTATGTTATTTAGTTGATCTACCATCTTTGAAGCATTGTTTGAAAACATTTTTCTACAGATTCTACAGGCACAACACAAAACTAAGATTGCAATAATCAATTACCCCTAAGACTAAACCTCAATGTTCATCTTCAATCAAAATGGTGAATTCTCTTTTCCAGATTTCATTACAAAATCCAGTTAAAAAAGTTCGACAGCGTATAGAAACTAGATTTATCTCAAAACAACATAAATCTTTAAGTAACTATAAACCCATAAACCAAAAAAAAAAAAAAAGAAAACCCATAAGCCAAAATTCAGTGATTCACCATAATTCTGCATAATCATAATTGGTAAATGCTCAATCAGTGATCAATCTCATAGTGAATTTTTTAGTGCAGTGATGAAATGAAAACCTTAAGCTGAGTAGTGAGGGTTGTTGCTGCTCTCAGACCAACTGAAATAACTAACTCTGTTTCAAGTATCAAAGTCAGTTAAGAGAGAGAACTCACCAGCCACCAGACCAGAATAGGCTGCACGTTCGAATTCTGCTTCTCACTTCTTCACAGGTCTGGAAGATCTCAGTCGCTGGACTTTCATCATTTCGCCGCGTACTTATTTCTTTTTCTTTAAACCAAAAAAATAGGATGGAATTTGTGCTTTTGTTTATTTGGGAAAGAGGAGGTGCTGCCAGTGCGTGCTTTCATAGCGTAAGACAGACACGTTTTGCAGTGGATGGATCGTTGGATCGAACCTCCAAAAGTCCAAGGCTCAACTGCGTTTGATCCATGTGCGACGTGTAGGACGATGGGCCGCAACATGAGGAGGCAGCGGCATTAATTCACATCACTTTTTCTTAAGAATTTGTTTATCATAAATCGTCCTTGAATTTTTTTAAACATTCTCATTATAGTCCTTCAATTTTCAAATTCATCAATATGATCCTTCATTTTTTTCTTTCTCTAAAGCTGAATTTGATTTCTGTCATTGCATTTCATCAAGAGTCTCATTAAAACTGGTCGTGTGTTAAGCTTTAAAAATATATTTTCATCGAAATATAGTTCATCAGCCTAAGAGGCAAAATAAAACTCTCGCTTCGCTCAATAAGGTGATTTATTCTCTATTTACAATTTTATACGGGAGTTTTATTAAGGAGAGCAAATAACCTCGTTGAATAAAGGACAATTTCTAATTAAAATTAATGACTCATCTAACTAGACATGACTAAGTTAAAGATATTTATCACTAACATGTAATTTTTGAATATTTATATATTTGATATACTTGCATTTTCTATTTCAACTCTGAATCTTACAATTCTAACTACACCCCTTGATTGACACTCCAAGACATCAAAACATCAAAAATCATATTGTCTATTCATTACAATCATAATTGTCCTTGACGAGTTTTCATATTTTGAAATCGTTGCGTAACAACCTTGCCATCTATACTATTAAAAATGTATTCTCAATATATGCAACCAAGCAATCATTCATCCACAAATCCCCCATTCAATTGCGTAACCGATTCCTCACAATATTCATAGCAAAAAATACTCGCTCTACACTTGCAATCACTACATGTAGGATTAGTGCTAGTGTCAGAAGCAAGTACACTAAAGGGTAGATCTAATCTTTTTTTGTCTCAACCATCTTTTGCACAAAATCAGTAATCCCTTTCAATTATGTAAATTCATTGTTAGAGCTCACGTCCCAAATGTAATTCTCAAGTTATTCTTCGAGTAACTTGAGGTCATGTTTAGAAAAATAACTTGGATAAAATTAGGCAAGTTGCATCAACTTTACTTTATCAAAAGCAGAGAATAAATTACTTGGACTCAAGCATACCATACAAAGAAGTAATTCAATATTCTTCTCATTTAACTGATCATTTAACTCTCTGAGTTGAATATTAATGACATCAATGAATAAATCAACACGATAACGATGTAAGCACTACAACAAAATAGGTATTAGTGGCCACCCACTTGGACACAGAAACTACCCTTTTTGGTCACTGAATGCAATTAGTGTCCAAATATTGGTGGTCAATAGAAGCTCGTCACAAATTCTATTTAGTGACCATTCTCAAGTATTGGTCACTACAAGACAATGAATTAGTGATTATGCTAGTGTGGTCACTAATAAAAGTGCGATTAGTGACCGCAACTTTGGTCACTAAAGGGCTATAATTTGGTCACCAAAACACTCATTTTGGTCACTAAAAGAGGGTCACGTGCCCACATTAGTAACCTACTTGCTTGGTCACTGATGTATTTCAAAAGATTGGTAACTAATTAGGTTTACCTATCCCTGTTTTTTATTGAATTATAATATGTAATCACAATTAATTTCTTTTTTAAACAGTGATATAGATCTCAAAATCAATCTATACATCTTTTCAAAAGCAATCCACACATCTTTTTAAAAGCAATCCATACATCTAACATTCTTCCAACAAATTCACAAAATGTCCCAAATCTCAAAACTAAAATTCTAGGTATTTAAGTTGAACCTAAATGTCAATTGTTTCCCAAAAACAAAGATCATAAGATTCATCACTAGTAGATTGTCCTTTGTCCTATGCCCTTTGATTGTCCTCTGATATACTAGAAATTTATCCCTAAGACCTGTATCAAACAAAGAATAATTATATACAAGAAGATAAAATCAAATGAAAAACATGATTTGTAGACTACCAATTAGGAGAAAAAAAAAATTAAGAAGGAAAGAACAAAACTATAACAAGACATCATTAGAGACAAATATATATAGTGAAAAACAGTAACAAGAAATCTTAATGGCTAGCTAATTTCATTGATTTGTTGTAATTTGGCACCATGGAACATATATACACAGTGACATATCAGTGAATTATAAGATATAACAATTGATATTTAAACTCAGTAAGATGAAAGTTATAAGCTAACCTCATTGATGGTGAAGTCGAGTATAACTACTCTAGTAATCTTTTTACTAGTTCATCCATCTCATTTTGCCTTGCATGTAAATCTTCTAACTGATACTTTTGTGCAGCATGATTCTCCTTCATTTATGTTAAGTCATTTGCTAGAAACATACATTGTTTCTCTGCATTATCAGCCCTTTTAGTTGCCTCAACTGTTGCATGACTATATTGTCCGACTTAAATGTTTTGGGTGTCAAACCTACT
Organism: Prunus mume; assembly: GCF_029339155.1. Lineage (NCBI taxonomy): Eukaryota > Viridiplantae > Streptophyta > Magnoliopsida > Rosales > Rosaceae > Prunus > Prunus mume. The sequence continues at coordinate 19,921,679 of NC_142700.1, read as the reverse complement.
CCTAAGCCACGTATATAACCTGACCTAGGTGGACCAACAACGTTAGAAAGAATTGAGTCATATATTTCATCATCAGACATCAATTTAACAGATTCCTAATATGTTTGTGGCAGGTTCTTCAATTTCTTCATGTCATCCTACACAGAACATATACATCATGTTTATGTACAATAAGCTCAGAGGATCTGAAAAAGCTCAAAAGCAATAAAGACTTACAAAAGCATTCTTGGCATCTTCGCCAACCCATGTTGTTTTCTTTGTGCTAAATCGAGTGAGCTGAAACAAGTCAATGCGGCTAGGTTCTTCTCTAGTTTCAAAATTTCTCTATTTCATGTAGTTAGAGACCGCCATCATGTTAATTACACATTTAATAAATTAGAACTTCAAAAAATTCAATGTAAGAAGATTGTAAGGGTCAAATGAAGCTTACATTTCATATCTAATACAACTAAAGGCCTTTGTCCCAACACAATGTGTGATCTTCAATTTCTTTCTATTTTTCTTATTTTTTGCACTACTTTTCTACAAAAATAAGTATTAAAAGTAATGAGGAGTATTAGATGTATAACTAAATTGAAGTATTAAAAGTAATGAACACCATTAGGAGTGTATAACTAAGTTGAGGTGAGGATTAGCATATTTTAAGTAGCCTTAAAGTGAACTCAACATGGAACACTAAGCAATATAGACTACTGGAAAAGTTCCAGAAAAGTAATAGACTGCTAGAAAAGTAATATATGTTTTCATCAAAATATCTAAATGTAACTTCATTGCTAACTGATTCCACATCCATGAGCATAATGCCAAGAAGAGGAACTAGATAGTGTTTCACCTTCCACTCATCTTTTTATCATAATTGAACTAGATAGTTCCAATCATACTCTCCCATTGTTTGAGGTCGATGCTCAAGTGCCTCATTCTCGGATCCATACACTAGAAATTTCCGATGCAAATTGTAACGCCACGTGTAGCATCTTCGCTTCATATGATCCTTAATAGCCATATTCACATGAGGTTCATTGCTCAAATTGAATTTCTCCTAAAATTTTGAAGTTAACCATAAAAAAATTAAACACGATCTAGAAGCCAAATACTTCAAAGAAAATATAAGTAATGGAATGGAATTTAATGTACTTACATGGACCCGACGCATCATCAATGTAACATCTTTCTTTTCGATTTATTTCTAACTATCATCTCGTAAAGGAGCATTCCTTCGAAGTATGCACCCTAAATTTAGTGATGTAGCTTTGACAATTGTTTCTACGGCTCTCTTGGTATGTTTAGGAATGTCAATTTCAACTAAATCACCAGAACATCTTTTCTTTGATAGCTCAATACCTAGAGTCTGTTCACGCTTTTTCTTGCTGCTTTTTGAACCTACATCAATACACAAAATTTTCAATGTAAGAAAATTTAATTAGTGTAGATAAGTAACACTCAGATCAAACTAAGAGAATGATGTTAAGCATTCAACAAAATTTCAGAATTATGCAATTGGGAAAGAAATAATGTTAAGAATAACAGTCACAAAACAGATAAATTTCATCAAACTCTACATACAGTCACAAGCAACCTTTTATTGCAGTTAATTAAAAAATAGAGAATGTATAAACTAGCAATTGCATACTTGTAGTGTTGTTGTCCTCTTCCAAAGTTGGAGAGTGAGCTACTTGAGAAGACTCCAATAGTTCAGTATCCCGAGGAATCACTAATTTATCACGGTGAGGGGAAGATGACCCATACTGACTAGAAGTTGATGACCTGAGACGTTTGCATAAAGGTATAGGTGAAGATGGAGGCATTGATCGACATGTATTTTGGTTAGGATTGATGTTTGCAAGTCTTTCGTAATTGATGCAATACCTTCGTAGCTCGTCCTCTACCAGCCATAGCAATTTAAAACCTGTAAATAAATAAATAAAACTTAGAAACTGAAATATAAAAAGAAATGGAAACTAAAACAGAAACATAAACATAAACATAACCATAGCAATTTAAAACCTGTAAAAAAAAACCATAGAAACTGAAATATAAAACGAAATGGAAATTGAAACAGAAATAGAAACTTAAACATAAACATAAACGAAACCAATATCATTATCATTAGAATTGTTTTAATTTAAAAAAACTACATTACAATATCGTTATCACTGTCACTAGCATAGCTTAATTCTTCCTCAATGTCCCCATTGCTATGTGCACCATCTTCTACATCGCTTTCAACATGTTCCACAAGAATCATGTCCATGTCACATCTTTATGTAACAACACCTCATCTTCATTAACTTCCACAAAACTGACAAACTCATGCGACTCTTGTTGATATGGATCCTCGCATTTTTTTTACAACATAATTTACTTCTTTCTCTTTACAAAATCATAATTCCCTCGAGGTTGTGAGCTCTCTACAACTCGCCAACTATTACCAAGCTTTGTATCCTTTAAATAGAATACTTGTTGTGCTTGGCATGTAAGAACAAATGGATCGTTTTCATACCAAGTAATAGTGATATTAACACTTGGGAATTTGTATTCATCTATATGCATTCCCTTTTTCTCATCGAGGTCGAACTAATCACACTTGAAAATGATAACCTCGTTGCTCCTAAGGTTGATCTCTCTCAAAACACCATAGAAGTCAACACTCTTGCCTTGATGTTCTCCTTTAACAACCACTTCACAATTTTGAGTTCTATGATTCATCTCTCGATCTTGAGTGTGAAACCTAACCCCATTCATGACACAACTGTTGTATAGAGCCACTAAATTATTAGGTCCACTAGCCAAATTTAATAAGGATTCGATATCTTCTGCTTGCATATGTTGGAGAAACCATTCTAGAAATTCTTTTTCTTGCTTCTTTTCTACATCCGTAATATTTTGCTTTTCCAGTTCAACCTTATGTTCCCTACATAAAAAGACAGGCTAATATAAAGTAAGTAGTAGACAAATAGTGAATAAGGAAACTTACAAACAATATTTTGCTTACATTATATACGGGAACGCATCCTCATAATTGTTTAGCACATACAGCTGAATCTTTGTCCAATCAGTCAAAGTAAGCTCATCATCAATGACACCACCTAACAACTTGAATTTTTGTGTGAACACAGATAATCTAGTTTTCTTTGTCTCATCACTTCCATCATAATTTCTATCTTTCTTATTAAACTTTGTCTCAATACCACGTAGGTACATAGAACAAAATGTTAGGCAGTCATTGTCACAATAACCCTCAACCATTGACCTTTTAGGTTTGGCTTTGTTTCTAACATAACCCTTCAAAGTATGCATCTTCCTATACATATGCAAAGATGTATTAATATAGAAAATTATTTAGCATAAACATATAGACGGAACAATGTAAATTTACTCACCTTTCAAATGGATACATCCAAGAATATTGTGCTGGTCCAGCAAGTATTGCTTCGTGAGCTAGATGAAATGGTAAGTAGACTGTAATGTCAAAAAATGAAGGTGGAAATAGCATTTCCAACTTGCATAGGATGAATGTAATATTTTTATTGAGTCGTTCCAAGACATTTAGTTTCAAAGTCTTGGTAGTCAACTCCTTGAAAAATAAGCATGACTCTATAATGGCCTTATGGACATCCTTAGATAAGTATGCACATAATGCAATAGAGTAGTCATTGTAAAATAAAATGACAATCATGACTTTTCATTCCTGAAATATGAGAGTCCCTCATGTTTACACAACATGAGATATTTGATGTCATTCCATCTAGGAGTTTCACCTAATTTAAGAATTCACATAGTTCATTTTTCTCTATCTTTGAAAAGGTATAACATGCTCTAGGAAACCATATTTGACTATCACATTTTATGGGGTGCAAACTTTTCCTAATGCCAATAGGTTTCATATCAAGCCGAGTGCCATATTTGTCCTTTTTCTTACCCTTTGTGTCCATCAATGTTTCTAAAATATTCTCACACACATTCTTTTCTATGTGCATTATGTCAAGATTGTGATGCAATTTCAATGTTCTCCAATAGGGTAATTGAATGAAAATACTTCACTTTGTCCAATTTAATTGTTCCTCAGAATGCTTTCTCTTTCCTTCCTCTCCAAGCTCCCTCTCGAAACATGGTAGTGTATCACGAGTCAATTGTTCAACTACATCATCTCCTGATAAAAACTTAGGTTTTAACCTCTTCTCAACCATACCATCAAAGTCCAAATTTTTGCGCAATCTATTACTTTGTGGCAAAAACCAATGATGACCGAGGTAGACTATTTTCTTCTCATTTGACAACCATTTATTACATGTATCTTTATTGCATAAAGGGCAAGCCAATTTTCTTTTGTACTCCAACCAGACAATTCTCCGTATGCAGGAAGATCACTAATTGTCCATAATAATGATGCATATAAATGAAAAATTTGTCTACATTCAACATCATATGTAGCAACACCAACTTCCCAAAATTCTTTCAACTTTTTGGTTAAAGGTTGAAAAAATACATCAATGTCATTCCTAGGAGCCTTTGGTCCTAGAATAAGTAAAGACATCATAAAAAAAGGATCTTTCATACATTTCCATGGAGGCAGATTGTGTAGAACAAGAAAAATTGGCCACATGCTATAATTTGTACTCTTGTTCCCAAATAGATTGAATCCATCACTCGATAACCTCGTTCTAACATTCCTTGAATTCAATGCAAATGATTCGTGTTGTCGATCAAAGTAGTTCTATGCTTCAGAATCAGTTGGATGTCTCCACACCCCATCATCAATTCTTCTATCCTTATGCCACCTCACATCTAGAGTAGTTTTTTTAGATATAAAAAGCCTTTGCAACCTAGGAATTAAAGGCAAGTGTCTTAAGATTTTTTGGGGAATCCTTTTCCTTTTGTCATTGCCTATAACATACCTAGGGGTATGACATTTTGGACACTCTTGTTCATCTTCATGTTCCTCCCAAAAAAGCACACAATTATTTTCACATACATGAATCTTATCATAACCAAGACCCAACTCTCTAATATTTTTTTTTGCATCATGATAAGATCTTGGTATTGTGTTACCATTAGGAAATGCCTATTTTAACAGCTGAAGCAAAGTTGTAAAAAATTTATTGGTGCATCAATTAATTATCTTCAAGTGAAGCAACTTCACCATGAAAGACAATTTAGAGATATTCCGATAACCAGGATACAATTCTTGCTTTACATCACTCACCAATTTTGTAAAACTATTTGCTTCTCCACTAGGAACATGATCTTGTGATTCCCAATCATCCCCAAATCTATTTTCTTGTAAGTCATGTAGCATTCATTACTAGAAAAACATGTATTTACGGTATGCAATGCGCATCGTAAAATGGTATTTACGGTGCACGCCGCTACGAAAGGTCGAGTCGTAAAAGTCCATTTCATTTACGGTGTTTATTGCACGCCTTAAAAGACCTTTCAATGCAGGCCATAAAAGGGTATTTAAGGCACATCGCGTGCCACGAAAGGCCCACCTGTTTCATTTACGGCATATATTATGGGCTGTAAAATACTTTTTGCGGCTTACTATGCACGCCATGAAAGACCATTTTTATTACAATTTAAGGCATTCATTGCACGCCGTGATTGACTTTAATGTTTTTTTAAAAAATATTAATCAATTTCTTGCTTGCTCATGTTTCATAACATTATATTTAAATTGTCTAGTATACCCTGAGCAAATGATTTTAAAAAAAGAGAGAAGTACAATAACTGAGCTTTAAAAATAAAAGACATTTTATTGAGAACTATACCCAATCATAATAATTCCAAATACAAACTTTGTCACATATAACCTATGCAAAAACACACTCCTAGCAAGCTAAAAAACAATACTCACACACATCCTGCGAGCAGTAGACATCACTCATACTCTGCAACAAGAGAATCACGTGCTGGTTTTGTAATTGATTCTCCAAGATTACTAATAAGAACACATGCCATAGAGGTATAAAGGGCTTTAGCTGCAACATGGATGAGTGTCATTGTTATTGGACCCCAAGATAGGACATGTAAAAGAACATATATACACTATTTTTGTTGACCTGTAAAAAGTATACAAAAAAGATATAATTAGTTCACATCCCCGAATCCGTTCAGTCATGAGGATAACAACAAAATTTAATCTCTAACACCTTATGCAAAAACATCCTGCCTTCAAAACTGAAAGTGAAACCCAAAAAAAAAAAAATTGGAGACAGCAACCGAAACATAATGGAGACAGAAACCAAAACAGAGCAAGCCCAATATCTCATTCAATCACATATCAATAAATCATTCAATATCACAGACCACTTAATTAGTGAACTCACCACTGTTGGTACTGAGTGACCTTCATCCATAATCACCACCATACTCACCTAGTCATCCAAAACAACTATTGCTTTTGATTTTGAACTATTTCCACCTAAAATATAACGAAAATATGAACTACAATCATATTCTATAAAACATAATATCTAATTTCTAAGATATAACAAAAATCAATCTCTATCACATATAACCTATGCAAAAACACTCTAGTTGACAAGCTACAATCAGTAACTAGGAAAAAAATTAAATAGAAGAATAAAAGTGAATTCTAGGGATGAGAGTGCATGGTGGTATCTAAGTTTGTTTACTTCTCACACCTAAGGACAATAGGAAACAAATAAAGTAATATCATGGTATAACAAAATATGCTTCACACCAATATACTCACTGTCACAACAACTTATATGACCAAGCAGATAGTCATCTCCTATGCTGTTTGAAGCAAATTGAGAAAGCATAATGAATACATAAAAGAAACCAAGCAGATAGTCATCTCCTATGTTGTTTGACAAAAACTTTAATCAACATTCACCAGTAGACACTGCCACAGCTTAAACTGCACATAAACAAGCAAATCAATCTCACTCTCCTCCATCACTCACCACTAGACATTGCCACAGCTTAAACAAAAATGAAGAACATAAAATGTACTTGCGATGCAAAACCACACCTGACTTCCTCCTATCATTCATTGTTAGTAAAACATAAAACATCTACTCAACAACCAAACAAATATCAAATGCCAAAATTTCAACATGTAAAGCACAGATCATTCAAAAATATTAATCACAAACCATACCAGTCAATTAGTTTGAAAAAAAAAGAAGGAATCCTAGCAGAATCTGAACTCAAGTGGTTAAATTCGTATTCATTAGTTTTATAAGTTACTGCATTTGCAATCCAATAACTTCACTTTGCCCTTAAATTTTTTCCCCAGGAAACAAATAGAGCCCAGTTTGCACAGATCTAATAATGAAATTAAACATGAAGCTAAATGATTACCAATTTTTAGTGCATGAGATAAGTCGTTTGTGATTACCAATTTTTTTGTAGTGCATGAGATAAGTCGTTTGTGATTACCAATTTTTTTTTTAAATCAAGTGTAGACCAAAAATGAAGCTAAATGATTGCATAAAAGTCAATAAAACCTTTGCTTCAAATTTTTGTTCATAACCTAATTCATCTGTTCTTACAATCTTAAGTACATCTATCATAGACAGGAACATGTTTTCCAAACTGATTAAACAATCACAATGAGAACTCCGTCGAGTATCACTTGACCACTTGAGATTAGTTTCTTAATTCAGGTCATGCCCACTTAAGAGCTTATTATTATTGAGTGCTTCAAAAACTGCATCAGCATGCTTATCTCAACATATCACGATAATTAGCAAATGCACCCACAACATTTACCACATTAGAAACCATAGTAAATAAATATGCAATTTATGAATGTTTTTTTGCCACAGCTACCAGAGTTCGCTGAAATTGAGCAAAACAATGAACATAAAAGCAGAGTCATTCTCATTTAGAATGAGTGTTTTAAGACCACTAAACGCACCTCTTATATTACTTGCCTCATCATAAGCTTGCCCTCGCAATCTAGAGATGCTTAATCCATGTCTTGAAAACAAATAATCAACGACTAACTTCAGTGAGGAAGATTTAGTATTTGTAACATGCACAATACCTAGAAAACGCTTAATTACATGACCTTTATCCACATAACGTAGTACAATGACCATTTGCTCATTTGAAGACATATCACATGATTCATCAATAAGAACGACAAATAATGAATCACCAATATCCCTGATGATTGCATTGATAATTTTAGTTGAAATAGCACTTGAAATGTCCTTCTGGATATCAAGTGATGTCAACTTCATATTTTGAAGAGCATTTTTTAGCATGACAGCTTTTATATCATCATTGAAACGACATAGCCATCGTAAAAATGCAAGAAAATTCCCTTGATTGGTTGAATTTTCATATTCATCATGCACACAAAATGGAAGCCCTTGTTGTAAAAGTATCTTACTAACACCAACTGATGCACCTAAATGAGTTCGATAATCCATTTGATCTTGGTTTAAGTGTTTTGAGAGAATTGTTTCAATATGTTGCTTTTGGTTTAATAAGACCTCACAACTTCTCCAACCTTTATTATGGACACTATTTGGTCCTCCAACATGAGTTTGTAGTCTCTCTTTTTTCTTCCAATTTGAATATCCAACACCAACAAAAGATTACCCCTAGATTGCTCTCCAATATCAGGTTTAAAGAGATAACAACATAGTCAAAAGGCATCATCTTTTTTATGATGTACTCCAACCAAGTATGAAACTCACTAAACCAAGCAAAATTAAACCGTCTTAGTTTGGCTCCAAAGTTTTTGTAAGGAAAATTATGCCCTCGAGGTTGACAAGGACCTTTTTGGAGATAAGCTCTTCGAACTTGGTCTTGAACATTTGGATGGTAACTCAATATTTGGTTACGTAATCCAGGATCAGCTGACAGATTTTCTAGGTTAAGTTATGTAGTTTGGTTAGAACTACTTTCATTTCTCTTTTGAATACCCTCCTTCCTTGCTTCAATCATTCATTCCAATTCTTTAGAGTAAATTTCTACCATGTAGTAGTTTGGGTTTGAACTACTTTCATTTTTCTTTTGACTCTTTGCAGTGAAGACTCCACTAACTCAGACTTTGATTTGATTTTCTTTTGAAAAATCTTTCCATAATTGAAGCATGAATATGGACTAAATTTAAATTGAAACAAGTATGAATATCTTCTCAAACTTATAAACCGAAACAAATTGAGCATTCAATTCATAGCAATATATTAATCAAACCAATAGAGAATCTTGATGAATTATTTTTGCATATGTCAAACTGTAATTTGCAGGAAGTAGGAAGACCTTCTTCCAGGGAAAGAGGGAAGCTGTGTCCTTATTGATTGATGCAAGAATGCAATATATAATTATGATAATAATTCTAATCCTTTTGGGAATGGGTAGAGTATGGTTGTAGGAAATTTGGCTTGTAAATAAGGCCTATTTGGTGACATAGTTCTTTGGCTGTTGGGTATGGCCCATGTGGTAAAGTACTTTTAGCTTAGAGGAAATTGGGCTACATACTAGTACTTTTTTTCTTTGATAAAATTTCAGTGGGGGCTAGTGACTGCATTGGTCCCCACGTGCTTCTACCCCTACTTATGATATCATTGGTGGAAATGAATGAGTCACATATTCCCTTATGATATCATTGGTGGAAATGAATTAGTCATTTATTCCCTTAATATTCTAATATGTACTTTTGTAGCCTCCTATAAATTTCCTTGCTTCAATCATTCATTCCAATTCTTTAGAATATATTTCTAACATGTAGTAGTGTTTTGAGAGAGAGAGAGAGAGAGAGAGAGAGAGAGAGAGAGAGAGTTTGTCTTGCAAGATTTTATAATTATCATTATCATGGTGAGTGGGTTATGTAATGTGTTATAAAAGTTCTTATTTTGTGATAAATGTGAAAATCATGGATTTATTCGATTTACAAATCTATCTCTATTTTTAAGTCAAGCATGTCTAATTTGTACAATATTTCACACAATATATATTATTGGGAGTTTTTGTGAAGTACGTACTATTGATAGCACATGAGAACTTCAGTGACTGGGTATCCGAAGAATAAATGTACTGGACAAGGACATACGGCAGTGAGGCCGAAAGGGGTCACGTGCCAGGTACAATTTGTGAATGATGACCAAGATATAAAGTAATGATGTGATATGATTTGGATTGTGTATCTTTTTATTATATTTTCTAGAGTGTGTAAAATGGCATTGCTTGACTGACATACTACATAATTTACGCACTGAGCAGTGGTTTGCTCATCCCTAACCTATTTTGTTTTTCAGATCAATTAGTGGGCGATACAAGACTAAATCGGAGAAGTTGGATTAGTTGAGAGTGATAAAGTTTTATTTATATTTTGTACCCTTGTAAGATTATTATTATTTTTATAAGGGAAATGTATTTTAACCAAATTTTCACTCTAGCCAACTTAGCTAAGCCCAAAATGATATAAGTGAGAGGGAGAGGAGAAAAAAATTGCCCCTTGTTCATTAGGGGAGGAGTGGACTAGATTGGACTACACTAGCAAAATGCCTACATTTCATTCGCAATTAAGACATAATATGAATATTGTTGTATAACTTGGAGGATGAATGATGACTATTCATAAGAGGTTGATGACTAAACTTACCCCTCATAATCCCACCATTTTCAAGAGGATTAGAGGGGAATGAGGATTAGTCATCAACCTCTTATAGATAGTCCCACAATAATTTTTGTTTGACATCTGAGCAAAGCTAAAATATCGATAGTATCGAAGAACTATTGAGGATATTATCATTTTTCGGGTTAATGATATTTTGGAACATATCCATACACATATCGAATAAATATCGATAATATCGAAAAATATCGATGTCGATAATTTCTCTCACACTTCAATAATATTTGGCCAAAATATCGACAATATTGAGACTATTGAGATGATGATGACAATGAAAAATTTGAAGAGTTATTTACACTAACACCTTCTGAGGTTTCTTGTGTTTTCAGAAAACCCCCTCAAGTCTGAAAAATTACACGAACACCCCCTGAGGTTTCAGTTTGTTTTCACAAAACCCCTTTTCGTTGATTGTTTGTCCAAAAATTGATGATTTAATTATAAAAAAAACTTATGCAAATGACAAAATTAACGTCAATGAAGTATATGCAATCTCAAAGGTCAACTTTGTCATTTGGAGAAATTTTTTTTTGGTATAAAATCATCAATCTTTGGATGAAAAATCAATGAAAAGAGTTTTGTGAAAACAATTTAAAACCTCACGGTGTTGTAATTTATAAAACCTTAGGATGTTCTTGTAGTTTATAAAACCTTAAGGAGTTTTGTGAAAAAGCCGAAAATCTTAGGGTGTTAGAGTAAATAACTCAAATTTGAACCTTACAGGAACTCTATGTGGTATTAAGTCACTCATGTATCATACCATGCAGGATATGAAGTGTAAAATATTTTTGTAAATCATTATAAATAAATGATTATGGTGTGTTTAGTATTCTTTCATTAATTATTACATATTTTCTACACTTGCAGTGTTTGTGAGCTCGCTATATAATCAATTTAAATTAGTTAACCCATCATGCAATGTATTTCCTTCCAATTTTTTGTGATAAAGTAATAGATAATTGACTAAAAAAACATCATCCAAAGTTTCAAGGAATTTTTTCATGTTTTTCTTATCATTTCCGTGGTTTTTATTCAATTTTTATCAATATCAATAATATACCGATATTCCATTGAATTTCCCATGTTTTTGGACTACCTATATTTCCGAAACCATTGATATTTGGGTAAATTACTCAAATGGTCCCCAAGCTTATACCTGATTTACATTTTGGTCCCTCAATTAAATTATTCGTTCAAATGTTCTATCAACTCTATATTATTCGCTCTAGTGGTCCTACCATATAATTTTTTGTTAGATTTAACCAAATTTTAGGGTAAATAATGACTAATTTGCCCTCAGATTTAATGGAAATATTGACAGAATGTAACGGTAGGACCAATGGAGCGACTAATATAGAGTTGATGGACCATTTTAACGAATAATTTAATTGAATGACCAAAATGTAAATCGAGTATAAATTTGAGGACCATTTGAGTAATTTATCCTTGATATTTTAAACCTTGCATCTGAGTGAGGCATTGCTTTGATGTGCTTGCTGCTGGGCTCAGATCCACCATATAACGCCAAATCCAAATTTGAATCTGGGCCATAGGAAGTGTCTTGCCTAGCCCAACTCAAAGAGAACAGATCCTTTCCTTTCCTTTCAAGTTAAAATCTAAATGCAGAAGCATATAACATTGTATAAGTAACATCATAATCTCTCGCAATAAAAAAAGATTTATTCCGATTTGATGAATCACTTTCTTTAGGTTGCTAGAAAAGTCCTATTTTACAATCTGATGAAGGAGCAAAAATTTGTGTGTCCACTAGATGTCGCTGACAAGTGAAGCCTTTCGTGGTCATGGAAATGCAAAATTTCAATGCTAGCAATTGTCATTGTGCAATTTGATTTCACACATTGCATCAATCCAGTACCAAAATGAACGATGATCACTAAAATGCTTTGATTTTAACCAAAGTGTTCATAGGGAAGAGCTATATTGGGAGTGTTTCTGATATGGCCTTGTGTATAAAGATTTATATCACAGAAAGGGTAAGCAAACATACATAACACAAACTAACAGGAAACTTTTGAGAATACTCAACATTTCCAGGTAAACGTGAAACCACAGCAAAATCCCAGAGTTACTTTTCTGTTTGAGGTGGTTGAGCAAGCATTATATCTGATGTCGACAAGGTCCCTGACTTATCAACGTCGAGATCATCGAATTCCTCCATCACAAGTCTAATATCTTCTTGGCTAATCTTCCCCATCTCTTTGAGCTTATATATGATAAATTCAGCAGCCCTATGAAAAAAAAGGACAAGAAAGAGAATGGAAAGTTTGTTATGAAACCATCAGCAAATTAGAATTCAGAAATAAGCCCAGAAAAAAAAAATCACAATCCACATACCCAACAACCCCATCACCATCAAGATCAGCTACCTCCAAATCTACATTTGTCATCCTACGAGAAAGAACCCACTTGACCAATGCCCTTTGCCTGTTCTGGGCGTTTAGCTCAGCAACGTAGAGGAGAAACTGAGCTAAACAAATGGTACTTGTCAATATCCAGAATATTGCAAAAACACGCCCTGCTCGAGTTGAAAAGCTCTTATCTCCATACCCCAGGGTTGTGATGGTAGAACAAACGCAATAAAATGCATCTACAAGGTCCAATTTCTCAACAGTAGCTAGGAAGATTGTGCCAGCAATTATGATTACCGAAAGAAGGATAAAGGCCACAATGCATTTGTACCTCAAACTGTTAGTCTCAACATCTTTAAGAACTTCAATACAACCTACTTTTTGATGCATATGTAAGGCTTTATCAAGAAATATTTCCTGCTTTGCAACCAAGTAGTCGACTGCTTTGCTCAAGATCAACGCAACAAGAGCCATTCCTGTGAAGACAAAAGCACAAGCCAGTAGTTTCGAAAGAATGCTGTTTGGCACTAGGTCTCCATATCCAACAGTGGTCATTGTCACAATACATAAATAAACAGCATCAAGAACTCCATTTGTCTTCTCTCCCTTGATCTGGTTCCTGACGAGGTAGAAGCAGATAGTTCCTATGCCTAAGTAGACAGCCAAGAATAGAGCTACTTTCTGAAAATTCGGGCGTAAATTTTGAAATATGGATTCAGTAACTGGAACTGAGCCAGTGTCGGTTGTCTTTAAGGGTACATACTCTGCAAGAGGAGCACTTTTGCAACGGCGATATGTTCTACTCTTCATAGGATTCTTTTGCTTTGTTTGAGGTGAAGGATCTCCTAGTGCTGAAATCAAAGGTTCCCTCACATCATCCATAGCCATTAGGATTTCAGCAAATTAGAAGACTTGCAAAGCCAAACAGTTTAGGCGGGTTGCGAAAGATAGCACACCAGTTCGAAATGAAAACCTTAAGCTGAGTGAGGGTTGTTGCTGCTCTCAGACCAACTGACATAACTAACTCTGTTTCAAGTATCAAGTTAGTTCAGAGAGAAAACTCACCAGCCACCAGAATAATTAAGCTGCATCTTCAAATTCTGCTTCTCAATTCTTCACACGTCTGGAAGATCTCAGTCTGGAAGTCCAAGCCTCTCAACTGTGTTTGATCTGTGTGCGACGTGTAGGACGATGGGCCACAACATGTGGAGGAGGCACCGTCATTAATACACCAACGCACGGTTTTTCATCATAATATATCTCATTCACTCACTCATCATATGCTCACCAAAGTCTTCTATTCTCTATTTAGAATTTCACAAAACTTCCATCAAGAAGAGTAAATGACTTTGTTGAATAAAAGACGTGAGCTTTTAATCTTATGGGTGGATAAAGGTTGGTCGGTCACATTCTCTTTATTGAATCCAATTGCTACCTTTAGCATTTGTTCAATTAGCTCATATTTTCCCAGTTTACAATTGCTACTGATTTAGGGCATGTTTACTTTCGGAAGTCATGAATTGGGCAATTGAAGAATTTGAGAATAAGGAATTGGAATCGGATTAACTACTCTCCCTAGTTGATATGATTTCTAGTTTAGAGGGTATCTGATTATGAATTTTACCATAGAATAAGTAATTGGAATGATTCCGATACCAATTACAAATTCATTATCCCCTTATTCTTAAGTTCCCCGATTTCTTGAAAGTAAACATGACATTAGTTTCTACACCAGAACCAAGTTTAAAAGGCCCAAGTTTGACAAACACATAAGTTCATTAAGTTCTATTCCTTACCAAGCGGATCTAAACTGACCCGGCCCACAAGCAAGCCTATAAATACCCAGAAATCATTTTAAAAGAATCTCCATTAACGCAAGAATTATGGAGGGAAAGCACTCAAGATGGAGCTCCCAGCCTCGGCCTTGCGATTTGCTAAGAAAAATCAGAGGTCCTCGTCAATTTATATACTGTAAACCAATTCGAAATCAATTTCTTCAAGTAGAAGCTAATTTATAGTTTCTCATTTATTTTTTTTGTTAAATTTTTTTGGAGCGCAGAATTAACTCGAGCTATAGTTGAAGATCTCAGCAATGGACGGTCTCCGGAGATTCTCATCGATCGCTTCAGAAATTACTGCACGAAGCCCGATTCGAATTGGTTAAATGCTAAGCTTTCTTTCTCGATTTTAGTTGATCGTTCAGATTTTCCTGGTTTTTCTCAGCAACCAAACAAGCACCACAGAGTTCTTAATGTGTTCAGTATTCTTTTTTTTCTTTGGCGATATTCCGGGAAAATTAATAATTATTTCGTAGATTGGGTAGTAATTAATAATTAGTTATCCAAACTGGTACATTGTTATGCGCAGTTACTGTAGCTCTGATTTGCCAATTTTGAAGGAGACTCTCACACTTCGAAGGGAAAGCCATTTGCGTAGATTGGGTAGGTTACGTTGCGCTTGGTATGGTATTTAACTTTTCATGTAGTGCAGCTTAGATTTTGTTTTTCGTTTTTTAACAATACACAGACTACTTTTTTCAAAATGAGCTGAAATAAGTGTTCATCTTCCATTTTTGATTGGCAGCCTAAGGACATAACAGACAATTGAACTCTATCATAAATGTACAAGAGATTTATGTAATGCACGAATTACTGATTACCCGGTTCCCCGAATCTGTTTCAGATGTTTTGCTTAGGGTTCTAGTAATTGTTCAGCAACTTCTGCAAGAAAATAGACATGGGTCTAAGAGAGATATCTATTACATGCACCCTTCTGTATTTTCAGGTGAATCTGAGTTACTTTTCATTTCCAATGTCAAAGAATAAATCCTTAGTATATGGGCTGTACGATATAGTTTGTTATAAGACCTTGAACTTGGATTATGATAAATGTTATTCTTCTTTTTACACGAATTAAACCTTGGTAAAAATGCATTGTATTTTTCAAATTATCATGGGCATAGAAATTGAGGCCTACTGATTTGTGGTAAGATAATATGAGAACATATGGTATATTTGATTAGATGTGATATTTTCTAATGGGAAATTCTTGATGCATTATGTCCATGGTCTCTCCTCTCCAAGTAATTAGTAATATTCTCTGCTTAATTTACAATGCAGATCAGTCAATTGTAGACCGTGCGATCAATGACATATGCATCCTTATGCAGTGTAGTCGTCACAATCTGAACGTGGTGGGTACTCTTATATCGGCCTTATCAAATTTATAGCTATTTATATATAGTAATGTGCTCCAACGTGTTATGTATGATTAGTAAAAGTAGTAGTATTCTTTAGACTCTTGAAATTGCCACATGAGCTTCAAATAATTTATAAGGCCGCATACAGCATTTGGGGTATTTACTTCATGTTGCCTTCTTTTGGCAGGTGTCTGTAGGAAAAGGGTATGCATGAAAATTTCGCTTGATTTTCGAAGACAAGAAGATAATGGCATACATTGCTGCTTGATTTTTCATAAAAATGACTTGTGCCAATCATCATTTACATTTACATTTGTGTATTTTTGGTCCGTTGAATACATTGTTATTCTTGGGGCTTGCACCTGTTAGTTCAGTATGGTTCAACTTTCCTTACAATATTGGTAAAATTGTTCAAATGTTTATGGTACTTTTTCGTTGAGTTGATATCACTGTGATCATGGTTTAAGTATTGTCAACTCATACTGATAATTAATGTTTTTATCTCATTATAGGTTGGTAATGGGCTGGTTAAGGTTCTCAGAAGCTGGAAACATGTTTGATTGCATAAATAGGCCAAACACTGTAAGAATGGAACATGTTTTTTAAAAAACAATGATTTGATGACATCTTCTGCATAATCGTATTTTTATTGTGTCTGAACTTAAACATCTGCATCTGGTTCATGTACAGGCCTTTCCTGTTCCCATTCATGTTGAAGAGGTCAAAGGTATTCAGATGATAACTAGGAGAGAACTAATTAAAATATTAAAATTTTCTTGTTTAAAATCAATGGATATTCAAATTCGATAATGTAAACTTTACAAGTTCATTGGTAATTACATAATCAACCCTAAGTGTCATTTGAAGTCCAAAAACATGCTCAAATCATTAATTCTAACCTGCAGATATTGTTAGTGTAGCAAAATACATACTTGTTGTGGAGAAAGAATCAGGTAATTGCTCTTTTTGTTAGCAACCCTGGTGCTTTAGCTGGATATCATTTGATTTTGATGTGTGTTTCTATGAACAAACCATTATTCGTATTCTGTATAGTTTTTCAACGATTGGCAAATGACCAGTTCTGCAACACAAACCACTGCATCGTTATCACTGTAAGCATACACCCTTGTTTTTGGTCAAATAACTCTCATTGATCCTTGAAACAGCTTTTATTAAACTTTTTTGTTGGTGTGCTATTTTTGTTTTCTTCACAGGGACGTGGATATCCTGATATTTCCACAAGAAGGTAACAGAGTGCCTTGCCTTGTCTGTTTGCACTTTATTTTCCCTTTTGTCTATATACTTTACATACTTTTCATTTATGTTTGCCAGGTTTTTGGGGCTTCTTGTTGATACTTTGCATCTCCCTACCTATTGCTTGGTAGACTGTGATCCGTACGGTTTTGACATCCTGTCCACATATCGGTTTGGTTCTATGGTTAGGCTTCCAGATCACTCTATGAACTTGTTATCTATAGTTTACGAACTTAAATAACATGTGAACTACCTAGGAAGACTGCAAATATTGAGGATTGAGAACTGCTGAATAAGTCGATTCTTTTGTAGACTGCTCATATAGTGTAATGTAAATAAAGTTACAATCCAATTTTAACCCACTCTTTTGTGATGTAAGCAACTGGCCTATGATGCAAAATTTCTACGGGTCCCTGAGATACTCTGGCTTGGAGGCTTCCTTTTGGACTCAGAGAAGTACCAACTTCCACAACAGTGTCTCCTTCCCTTGACAGCACAAGGTGAGTGAGAGATATGGTGCTTCATTTACATTGGCATTACTATTTCTTTTAGTAACATTAAATAAGGTTCCTTATAACCATGCCAGACAAGAGGAAAACGGAAGCCATGTTACGTAGATGCTACTTACAAAGAGAAGTGCCAGAGTGGAGGTAAGACTCTGTTAGCTTTCTTATTTCATCCATCATATGACTGGATTAAGTAACTTGAAGTAGTTTTGTCCTTTTAGATTGGAACTACAATTGATGCTGGAAAGAGGAGTGAAATTTGAGTTAGAAGCGTTGTCTGTGCATGAACTTAACTTTTTGTCGGCGGTGTACATACCATCTAAAATTGAAGGTGGAGTCTACATCTAACATCTTCTACATCTGTTCTTGTTACCTTATAGGAGAAAAAAAAATTATAGGATTTCTGCAAAGCATAATCCACATTTTCATTGCAAAACCATTGTATAGGGGAGAGAATTTGATTAAATGTCAGTTAATCGCACCCGAATCTCGGTGAGGCGCAAAAATGGGGGACATCCAGAGACTAATTGTCATGTTGAATGTTGATCCTCCAGAATTGTGTCTTTAATGTGATGAAATCTGAGGGCCATGAGTCTTATTAAACTTGAGTTAACTTTTAAAAAAAATTCAAGGGCCCAAATTTAAATTCAACGGTCAAAGTGATAATTAATTCACGAAAATTTTATTCCAAAACAAATTGAAGAAGGCTAAATCGCTTCTGCCAAAAC
The DNA here is from genome assembly GCF_029339155.1 of Prunus mume. Taxonomy (NCBI): domain Eukaryota; kingdom Viridiplantae; phylum Streptophyta; class Magnoliopsida; order Rosales; family Rosaceae; genus Prunus; species Prunus mume. The sequence continues at coordinate 19,903,005 of NC_142700.1, read as the reverse complement.
TATCAAATTTTCCTTTACAGAGGTGGGTTGTACCGTGCACTTGGGCCAACCATTCCTAACTCATATATTAAGAAAAGGTTTTCCAACTCCTTAAACTTATACCTGAGTCAATTTAGTCTTCGATTTTTGTTTTGGAGTCAATTTGGTCATCAAACTCTCTCAGTTGTGACATTTGAGTTTTTCCGTCACATTCTCTATTTGAGAGTTAAAACGATCAATTTGAAAACTCATCTCCTCCTCTCCCCTCTCCTAACCCTCCAATCAACCACGGCCATACCATGCAACTCACTTCGAGACCAAATTGAAATTCGGGTATAAGTTCATGCAACATTGCGATATAAAAAAAACCATAAAGAAATTACAATACCTTTTTCCCGGAAAAAGAAGAAGTGAAATTACTTTTTTGGTATTTCCTCGATATTTATCTTCTTTTTAATTCATTTGACTTTTGCCTTGCTTTCATAATTGCAGAGATAGAGAGAGATTCTCTTAAAAGCATGAAGAAAGTGAGCATAGCTGGAATTTGTGACGAATTTACAAAGACAACTGTCCTATATTCACACTTATATTTTCTCAATCAAAATTAAGAAGTAAAAGTCGAAAAGTAAAATTAATTCCACCATTACGTGCTGGAAACAGTAATTTCACAACTGGACATAATATTTCGTCCCAATCAAAATTACAAGGAATATCGAGAAGAGAGATTTTAGGAATTAATTGCGAATGTGACAGCCAAAATACAACTACAAAATATACAAATGCTAGTAATTATCTCAACGAAAATTAATTTATAAATGATGACACAGAAAAAAGTCAAGGGTCTATACGAACCTTTCAAGCAAAGCTGCAAGAACCCATTGCAGAAATTTTATCAGAATTTGCTCTCATGGATTCTTCCATTGCACAAATGGTTAGACTAGAATCCTTACAATACTTTGTTTTTATTTATTTGATATGGTGAGTACAAGCGATGGGGGAATGGGGTTTATACAAATATCCATTGGGTGTCTGGTTTCGAACCTCTGTCCACATGGATAGAGGTGGAGGAGCTCAACCAACTGAGTTATACCTACTGGCGTTTTTATTTATTTTTAATTATAGTGGTGGTTATAAATTTCGTTCTTGGTATATCTCACGGTATTTGATATATATTTTATTTCATTCTTTTGCAGACTTGTGTTCTGAAAGTGAACATCAAATGTAAAGCATGCAAGACAAAGATCTATGATGTCTTGCAGAACATCTATGGTATTTTCCCTTTTTCGTCTCTCTTATTTCTTATTTTTCTAGAAAATAAATGGTTTTGCTACTGCATATCTTCTACTTTTATTAAGGATTTGTTACTTATTATTATTTTGAAATTTAGGTGTCTATAAAATTGACATAGATGCAGAGCAAGGGACAGTGAAAGTTTCAGGGAAAGTAAATCCAAGTACACTTCTAATGGTGCTTGATGGGTCAGGGAAACATGCAGACCTAAAAAGTCTTACGTTTGATGGTGAGGTCAAGGAGGGCTACGATTGTTTTGGACAAGATGGATATGGAAATGGACATGGATATGGATATGGACATGAACATGGATATGGATATGGACATGGATATAACCCTTATGCGGTGCAACCTTATTATCCCTGTCCACCATTTGGAGGGATTGATTATTATGATCCAAGTCGTCTCATAATGATGCCATTGTCGCCGCCGCCGCCGCCACCGTTACAATTACCATCAACATCGTCGTCAGTTCCACAGCAATCTCAGCCACTACAATTACAATCACAATCGCAATCATTGCCACCACAACCACCAGCACTTCCGCAGGCCGGTAATGCTACAAAGAGGGTGCCCAAATCAGAGGCCAGCTCGGGTAAAAAGTCTATATGCGTTATCATGTAAGGTGCTGGAATAAGTCTAGGTTTTGGTATAGAGCTGAATGTCTATTAATTAGCAAACTGTTTTCTTGATGATGACATGCGCATTATGTAAATACTCAATTTGAAGTCTGTGTTTATTTCCTTCAACTTTCATGTTAGAAGGATTTTTGTCCAAAGTTGTGAATTTTGTTACACCAAATTAATGTGACAGTGTTTCATTCGTTCAAACTTTAAGTGCACTCTGAACTTTAACACGTGTATTGCTAATTAATTGGCGAACAAATTTGATGGCTCTATGTAACAAACGATGAGCATAAAAAAAATCTTCACTTGGATCTCTACTCAAGAATACTAGGTCACTTGGGTATCAATTAAAGGCCAAAAGGGGTCAATCAAATATAATTTTCTTTCATTAGTGCTTTGAAGGCAATGTGTTTGATAAAATGCCTCAACACAAGACGAATTTTTCTACGGATAAATGATATTGCATTTAACCTGCACGAGGACACAGAGCTTCTTCATCTTGCCACTATGTAGAGTTTTAAGAAATTGATAAATTTAGATGTCATTTTAGGCATAGTTTATTTGGATTTAGATGCCTGACAAATTTTATGAATGTATCCCTTTGGTTTTAGGTGAAACTCTCTTAACAAAAAAATAATCTTTAAGTTGTGCGTGTGTGTGTGTGAGAAATTCTCCTCCCCTATAGTTTAGACTATCGCTTGTACTGAAAAAAAAAAAAAAGCTTTTAAGCTTAGGTGCTACAAGTGCTAACATATCTCTCTGACTTTCATTGATTGGTATATGGAATGTGAGAATCAAACAAATAAGTTTGAGATTTAACTTCATCCTGAAGGAAGGAAGGACCCATACATCATTTATGAAGAAACTGCTTTGTTGATGTAATAAGGGGTGAAAATGAAGGCTCCTGAGTTTCCAACCACTTCAGTGTAAAGACTACAGGGATTCTTCCAGCCACCTGTACTTAAAACAACACTAGCAGAATACAAAATCAATCCCTTTCAGAAATGGAAACAAAATTCTGTAGCTTTTTTATGCACTAGTTTTACTTTCAAGCATTTAACTTTATCCAAACAACTGCCAAATGGTTTGGAATTTGAAATCCTACTGATCAGGAACTTGACATGTGTAAGTCTGATTTTGTTCAGAACTTCAGAGAGGGCTACAAAATTATCCCACCTGAAATGAATTTGGATGTTCTGGGGAAGTGAATGTTGGATATCATGAAGTCATGTCACATCTAGTAATATTGGATAAAATGTTTCTTAAGGGCATGGGTTACCTACAGGCTAGAGATGCCAAAATTCTTATATGCTATTCCTTCTTTCTTTTGCTTTTTGACCACTTACCTTTGTATGCTAACTTTTACCTTTTTACTAATTTTCATCTGAGCAAATTAATTAGAAGGCTCTTAAGTGGTAAAATCATCACCCCATATATATAGATAAACTACAATATCCCTCCACGTGAGGGGCACATGATACGTTTTTATAAAAAAAAAGTGAACAAAACTTGACCTAGGTAGTTGCACCACTTTATAGAGATTAGGTGATTAATAGTAATTGTGTACATATTTTTTTTTTTTAGTACAAGCGATGGGGAGGGGATTTTTTACAAACACGCACCAAACAATATGTCATGAGATCTCTGATTTGCAAGCTAAGATCTTTTTCCACTGAGCTAAACTCAATTGGCCGTGCATATACTTAAAAGTTCATGTGGTATTCCTATAAATTTCATAATAATGGAACCATGTCACATCTTAGAGTTTTGACTTTATTCTCCTTCTGGATACCTCTTCCATGTTGCCAAAATTTGGTAAGATTAATACTTGCAACATGATTTCTTAACGACACCAGGTACCTATAGGCTATAGATGCCTAAACTCATATATGCTATTATTCCTTCTTTCTTTATCTTTTTGGCCACTTTGCTACTACCTTTGTATGCTACTTTGACCTTTTCACTAATTTCATCTTAGCAAATTAATCACAAGGATCTTAAGTGGTAAAGCCAGTGAGACAATTAGACAGATTGCTTTGTGATTAGGGATTGTTACATTTTATCCTGATAGCAACAATGAACAAAATTATTTGGATTGACATGATCATGACAGAGCTAGGGATTCAGTGTTTCATCACCTCTGTCAATTCTCCAAGAACACAACAAATGTAAGTTTGTCAAATTCCCACCAAACAAAAAGATTGTGAGTCAATGGGGCCCAGCCAACCATAAACTCCAACAGGGCAAGTGTATATCTAATTGTCATTATGAAATATTTGAAGCTTGCAGCAGTCGCTTTTATATGAATCTCTGCTTCAAAGCACCGTTTTCATATAGTTATTATGCACTCAAAAGAAGGTAGAAAATAAAATCTTTTACTAATTAACATCTATAAATACATAATACACAACTAATTAACATAATGAAAATTAATTATGAATGAGTAAAAAAAGGAAGTATTTCCCACAAATATACTGATTAAGACACTAATTAAACCATGATTAGTTGTCTTTGTGCTTCAATCCTTAGTTCTTCCTTCATTCTCCTAATGAAATCTTCAAATTTCTTGTTTAGTTCTTCAGTGGTAGTACTGGACATTCCATTTCCATCTTCATCTTCTTCAGCAAGTGTTCCATTTTCTTCTTCTTCTTCTTCTGAGACTATAAACTCGATTTCTGGCTTTTGTTCTTTTTGATCTTTATATTCTTCAGCTGCTTTCTCTGCATCTGTTTCTACTTGGTTGATCAAAGACTCACTTTGTTGTCCTTTTCTGCAGCAACATGTTCTGCTGACTCCATACTTTCCACTTTAACATCTTCCTTCTGCATAGCTGGTTCTTCAGTCTCTAGCATTGGCGATTCGAACCCGGAACCACCTTCTTTGTTCTTGAAGGTGGTTTCATCATTAGTACGATGAGACTGGGACGGGGACCGGATTAAGCCAGAGCATTTTGCAAGGACAACCAAGAGCAAATTGCAGATGAGGAACATGCAGTTCTTGTCAATGGTGTGGGTGAAAAGCTGGTAAGGGAATGTGGAGAAGTAGAAGTTGAGGGAATGGAGGCATGAAAGCAAAGATGAGTTGGGAATGCAGAAAGTAACCACAGAAACTGAAAGCAAAAACTTGGTAGCCTTTTTCAGAAGCTGATTGTCTATGGAGTTGTACATGTAGTAACTATGAGTCAAGGTTTGTTGGTTTTGGCTATGGTACTCAGTTTGATCCATTTTCTCTCTCTATCTAGCTAGTTTTTAATTGCTAAAGAGGCAACTCTGGCAAATTGAGGAGGATATGGAAGGCAGAGGAGTTTGAAGGAGTCTTGGCAGGCTTGTATCTACATATCAAAGTCATGGATTGGATTGGAGGGTTATATAGGTCAGGCTTCAAAGTAATTTTGGTTGTCTGGGTGGTTTTCCAAAAATACCCTTGGATTGAGGATCCTTGAATAGTGTTCCTATGTGGAGCAGTAGAAAATTGCCATTTGGAGACTTGAGATGGAGAGGATGTTGACATGTTATTTTCTAGACTATTTTGAACTTTCTAGCTGTCACCCCATTCAGGCATCAGGTAAGAGTAATCTTGATGTTCACCAATTTCAGATTTGACTTCTTTATGATGGAGGCAATCACTTGGGAGAGCTGGGACCAAAAAAGAGATCTGATAATTGATATTCAAGACTCTTTCTGTTCTATAACCAACCCTTGAAATATAGCATAATGTCATTGGCACAAGCAATGCTAGAGAATGGGACTAACTTATACAAATAGTTTACTACTAGTTTTTCTCTTTTCTAATCAATAGATCGAAGAAGATTCAAACTTAAAATCTCTTTCATCATTGGCAAGAAAAATATCATTGAATTAAGAAGCAGGACAGACCCTTATATTGACATTCCCAATCCACCCAAATCAACCCCCCTTTCATGCATGACCATGCACCGCATGTCGGCAAGCATAAATTCCAGCACTTCACGCACCCTACACGTAAGGTAAATTTAGCCGATCTCATTTTGAATTCTAAGTCCGTCCTTCTCTAAGAAGCAAGTAATTAATTATTAGAAATATAGTTGGCAACATACAAATGTGTACAACTGCATGCTAATCTACATTTCTTTCCTACCACCAGGGAAGCCAAAACCAAGAGGGTGTGACATATAGCGGGTGAAAATTCTGCTTTGTATGGTTGTTGCTTGGAAAATCATAAGAAGAATAATAATGCTACACACACACACACACACTTGTGGTTGGTTTTGATTTGGGATGGTGTTCAATCCTTCATCTCTAAGCAAATATCATGCTCTTACTTCTCATAATAATGGAAGCTTTGATTTTAATGTAAGTTGTAACTTAAGAAAAGTTTAGGCAGTTTTCTCTCATAAATAATTAATTTACACGTAAACTTTTTATTATTTTTAAATAATTATATTACTTCATGACATGACATGTCAAAGATATATATATATATTCATAAAACTCTAATCACATATTAACCTTTGATTAGTTAGGCGCAAAAGAAGATCTGCAAATGCAGCGCACGGCTCCAAGTGATTTTGACCATCTTCATTATCTTCTTTACTTTTCTAAACCTTTTACTTTTAATGGGCACAACCCCAAACTTGTTTATCTTCCTAACAACAACCTTCTATGTAGTTTTATGCTTTCCCATAAAGGAGAAAAAGAGAAAAAAGAGAAGATTCTTTCTCACATTTCAGCAAGATTAGAAAAATCAAAATGGTATTTCATGTTAGGTTGTTGTTGGTCTAGGCAGGAAGACAAGGCCATGATTTTGCTGGTTAATAAAGCCATCACAAAATTTAATTCAGGGTTTTATCACAAGTGGCTCACTAAATATGATCCTTAATTTTTTTTGGTTTACGCATCAATTTGGTCAATATTGTCGTATAATTTTCGTTAAATTTGGTTATGTTACCAACTTTAAGTGGGAGCTTTTATCAAAATATAGCTTATTTGAGTCCTTCAACTCATGTTTTTGCTCAAAATGGTCATATTATGTCCGGTTAGAATTTTACATTTGAGTTCCATTAAAGAGAGGACATAACCTTATCGAGCAAAATACGTGAGATTTAGTTTTTTCATGGCCGAGATGTTGTATTTTAATGAAAATAACGCTTTAAGTTGGTGATGTGCCGTCACGTGATCAAATTAAAAGAATATTTTGATTTAATGTGGTGAAAGAGACCAAACTGATGTGTGGACAAAAAGAAATTTGGCCAAAATCAACGTTTAGGATAACATTGACGTGGAGATCAAGAGAATGGCGATGACATTAATCGAATTTTATGGTTAAAGACTAAAATGATGCGTTTAAGTTTAAGATAATTCCGGGACTAGTGTTGCAGTGACATATTAAGACAATAGTTCCATCTTTTTAGTCGGATGAGGAAGAATAGTTCAAAAGTTAAATGGAATAAAATAGAGTCCGGTTATCATTTCTTAATAAAAAATGGAAACAAAAATTTGGAAAAAAGAAAATAATAATAAAAATATATTTGGAAAAGAAAGAGAGAAGTCGGCTGCCAAACAGAGAGTTTCTTGACTAAACTAGAAACCAATCACTACAAACAACCGACATCCAAACACCCCTCCGTATTAACCCTTGAAAGTTCAAAACAATTCCAATACCCAAACACCCCCTCTGTGTCTCTCTCTCTTTCCCTTTCAGGCTCTCTCTTTGCGCAAAACCCTATTAACCCCAAACAGGCGATCACAAGCAAAACCTCTCTAAAACCCTAAAAATGTCTTCGATACTGCTTCGATCCCGTTTAGTCTCCCGGTTGTTAAAGCGTAATCGACGCCTATTCAGCTCCGATGTTGCTTCAACCCCTCCCAAAGAGCCGCTCATCGGGGCTCAAGCCCTAGTCTCCGATCTCTCACCTCCACCGCCACCACCGCCACCACCACCTAGCACTGAGGCTTCGAACGCGTCAAGTGGAAAAGCTTGGAACTTCCTCAAGTACTCGCTCATTGGCGCGATCACTGGAGCCACTGCCACTGTTGGTTATGCCTCCTATGGTATGAGCTGCGCTGATTTGGAAATAATGGTTTCATTTTTTGTTTGGTTTTTTTTTTGGGATTCGGAAGAAAACTTTGATGTGGGCTTTGGGTGAAAAGAACAAGAAAAGTTTGGTGTTGGGTGTTTTAGATTAATTCATGATGAAGAATTTTCATTTATAGCTGATTTTATAAACCAATGCAGAGTTGTAAGATTCGGGGTTTGATTTTGACTGTGAAATTTGGGTTTCTTCTTTTTTCTTGGCTTGTAGAAGCGAAATTTGATGTGGGTTTTGGCTAAACAGAAAAGCTTTGTGTTGGTAATATTGGCTTAATTGGTATTCTTGTGGGTCTTTATGTCTGTTGGTGAAAGAGGGAGAGTGAATTATGGATTCGCATTTGTTTTGCAGCATACTCTGTGGATGAAATCGAGGAAAAGACAAAGTCTCTCCGGGCAGCACCTTCAAATATCAAGGTGGCAGATGATGCACCTGCTCTTGAGGTAAGTATGACTTGGAACTTTGTTTTACGAATGCAGTTACTTGGCTCTGGGAATGACTTGATATTTTTCTACATTTCTTTGGCATGAAATGCTAACTATCAGGTTAGCTTTGCATAAAAATGATATCCGAGTAACTTGACCTGAAAAAGAGAGGGGAAGAGAAAGAACAAAATATAAGGCTTCTTTAGTTTCCCAAACTTTTTTGAAAAACTAGGGATTCAATCCAAAATTGAAGTTGTGTTTTAATATTTTTAATATTTCCAGACATGTGTCATATTGAATTCGAGAACTGCAAAACATGTTCGAGATGAGTTTCTGAGAAGAGTGAAAATAGGATATGCATTTAGTTCACATTGTTTCGAAACAATTTCCTGTCAACTGCTTAATATTAAAATTCTTGACATGTATAGAGGATGACAGTCAACTGCTGTTAGTGTTTGGTCGACTGCCTTTGACCTGGTCAAGCTGGTTCAGTTGAAATTCAGGGGTATTTTGACCAAATACTTAAGCATGGCAGTGAGCTGGGGTTTTAGTCAAGGATGCATATTTTCAGAGTTTTCGGATAGAAGGTTATTGAAAATTGAAAAATTGACATTATTATTTTCAGGTACTGTGTTGTTTTCAAGATTGTATCCGAAAATTCATTTAGGAAAACCAGATAACTATGCCTTTATTTAGGATTGTTTTGTGTCTCTTGATTTTAAGAACAATGAATTGTATCCGCATATCCAGTTTTGGTATAAACAAACATTGTATGCTGTAGTTTGCATACATTGAGTCACTCATCACTAAATATTTTAGCAATTGTTAACCAGAGAAACTGTGTTTTAATCTATACGGAATATTCTGACCAAAAAAAAATTCACACAGAATAAAGACAAGTGTAGGTTGCATTAGTTTCCGTCATATGAAGTTGTGCGGCCTTTCTCATTATGATGCTTTATGTTATCTTATTACCTGTGTACTTGGAAGGGATGCAATTTCAATAGATTAACATTTTGTTTTTCATTTGTTCTGCAGAAATTTAAAAATCGGGTATACTCTTCTGCAATTACAGGTGGGTTCCTGAACTACACCTCTGTTGAGTAATAGCCATGCTTCACGCATTACATTTGTCTGCTACACAGTTTCAGCAGTTTTTCCAGTCTTTTTGTGAATTTTGACTGCTATTAATTCACTTTATGTTGGAGCTGGTTACGTAGAGGATGCATCAATTAACCTCAATTATCTTTTACTTTTATTTTATTGTGTAGTTCATATATGTTAATTACTCAGCATATAGTAACTTTATCATGTTGGTGAACATCAGAAAATTACAAAAATACATATGTGAGCTTTTGATCCAACTCTTTATCACAGAGAAGTGTATTGTGTAGTGATGGTATATTGTAAAAAAAGTATATTGATGGTTAATAATTATTGTTTTGAAGTATATTGACCTTGCTCATTTGGTTGACACTTGTCACCTGATGGGCTTGATGTTTAGCAGCACATGACTTGATAATAGCAACTTTTTGCTTAGTACCACAAACAAGCCATCCTTTCTAATTATAGTTCTATTTGTTACCGACATTATGCTGATTCGTTTTTGTCTTATATTTCAGTGCCTGCTAAAGCAGCCGAAGTTTATATTGATGCAAGGAGAACGATTGAAGAACAAATTCGAGTGTGTACTTTTCTCTCTTTTTTTTCTTTCTTTTTTCTCTTCTTTCAGTTTTGGTTCTCTGCTTCGGCAATTGGCACAGTGTAGCATCATCATTTTGATTTGTTTGACACAGTTTCTTGTTACTGTCATATAGGGTTATACTGAACCATATGCAGAGAAGCTTCTTCCAGATTTGCATCCCATGGAGCGACATGTTTTTACACTTGTTTTGGATCTCCAGGAGACATTACTTTACTCTTACTGGACGGTAAGGCTAGGACTGGAAAATGGTGGTTGTATCTCCTACTTGAAAAAATTCCTTCTTTCAGGATGGCAAGATTTGGCACGGTCTTAGAAGATGTAGTGGGTAGTCTTTTGTTTTTTTTGGTGATCTCATGACATCTAGGCAATGATCTTTTCCCACATTTTTCATGTCATGTAAAAGTGTTCTGCACTACAGTCCTCATGCCTTGAAAGTTCTTTTTGTTTCTTTTTTTTGGTGTGGATACTTGTACTCACGTTTCTTTTTGGCATGTAAAGCGAGAAAAGGGTTGGCAGACTATCAAAAGACCTGGAGTTGATGCTTTCTTGGAACAACTTGCTCAGTTTTATGAAATCATCGTGTATTCAGACTATTCTAATATGGTATTTCAATATTTCACATTACCATTCTTTCTCTTGGAAATTAATTAGACTAACAGAATCTAACTTTTCTTGGTATATGTAGTATGTAGATCCTGTAATGGAGAGACTGGACACAAAGCATTGTGTAAGATATAGGCTAGGAAAGGCTGCCACTAAGTATCAGAATGGAAAACATTATAGGGTAAGTTGGTTGGGTACTTGTTTCATTAAATGATGTTCAATTCCATCTTTTCTGTACCTTTTTGACGTTTGACATCTTTGAATTGCTTCTTTTAGCATGGAATTATTTTATGTGATTGGTGAACCTTGCCTTTGCCAATCTCTTAGTATTTCTTTCAGAAAATTTGCATATTAACTACAAGTTGCACAAACTGTCTGCTGCAACCAAAAAGCTTACTCGCATCCCATGTCAAACCATGAAATAATTGATAAACTCTAATCTGTTTAATTATTCAAAAAATCTGTTCCTTCTTAATTGGCTAATCCATCTGTAACAAATCTGGATCTGAATTTGACGTGTGTTTAGTAAAGCATATGAGGTGTAGTTTCTCTTGGCAGGACCTTTCCAAACTTAATAGAGATCCAAATAAAATCATCTATCTGAGTGCCCATGCACGAGAAAATAGCCTTCAACCTGAAAATGGTGCCATCATAAAGCCATACAAGTATGAGATGGATGACACAGCCCTTGTGGATTTCATACCATTTCTTGAATGTAAGTCTGCAATTTTCATTTGTTTTCTAGCACCAGTAGCTCTTGTATTATTTCTATTCATCATGTTTGTGTTAAATCAACTAATGTTTCTGAGAAATGCATTACTGCCTGCTTGTGCTCGGTTTTTGTGCAGTTGTCGCCCGTAATCCTCCAGCAGATATTAGGCAAGTATTAGCATCATATGAAGGGCGTGATATCCCTGCAGAGTTCATTAGGCGTTCTAAAGAGCATCAGAGGTAAAGTATATTCTTAATATGTGTGTGTTTAACCTTTGTTTTTTTCGAAATTTATAAGTCAGGCGACTGAGGAGCTGTTCTATTCTTGTTGATAATAAAAAATGCTTAGAAATCCCACCTTCCCCCTCTTTATAAAAAGAAAAAAAGAAAACAAATTTGTTACGAGATTCTGAGATTCGCTGCACACACACATGCACAGGTGGCCTTGGTTTGTGATTCAGATTTTGTCCCAAACATGCTTGACCATCCATTTGTTATATACTTTATAATGTTACAAGTTGTCACAAATTCTTACTTTACAAAATTCGAATGACATTGTAGGCGAATGCAAGAACAGAAGCAGCAAGGTCGATTGTGGAGACGTTGAGGTCAGGAAGGAGACCAAGTCAGAATATTGTAAAGACTAGGTGATGTTTTCAAGTATAACTTCCAAGCTGGTTTTCCAGTCAGTGTTAGCTATCAAGCTCAAGCCAATTCCGGAGAAATTTTGAATTGATTATATAATTCTTTTGCGGCATATTAAATCTGATTGATCAGTTCAGTCTTTGGGCTGTTGACATCGTATTTTTGGCATCAATTTAGCTGAAATTTTGCTCACAGAAATTTATATTTTGTAATACCCTGAGAATAAATGATTCTGTTACTTGTTCGTCAAAAATTACTACCCTATTTTTTCGGTTCCCAACACCCTTTTTTGTTGATTGGTATACATGTATTTGGGCAGAATAAGATCGGTTCACTTTTGGTTTGGTCACTATACCATCCATTCAGGTCTGTGCAAACAATATTTTGTCTCGAGTGATTAAAAATGTGTTCCAATTTCTGCCCTTGCACCGATCACCCTCTGTTTCTGGCAAAACAAATCTCAGCTTCCTTTCGACCATTGTTTTGGGGACCATTTTTCATTATACAAGAGATAGTCGAAACTACTCTACAGAGAAGGGGATTCGAATTTAGGTACAAACGAGCGGGCAACCTACATCTGCGTCTTCCTTTTGACAAACCATTTGTCAACTAAATTAACAAATAGATGAATTTTTGGGTTGATCTCGGGACTAGCTAGTAACGTTTTAGGTATAACAAGGATATATCAAGCCACTTGTGCTTTATAGAATCTCTCCAATGTTCATAAATGCAGCAAATCGGTATTGTATGTTAAGCCAGAAAACTATGTTAGCTCTCTGAATCACTAGCTAAACAACTAGTTACAGATGTATGGATGGTAAGTCGAAGAAATAAAAAAAGAAAACACATCAGGGAAGAGTGATGTATAAACAAGAGAATACAAAACATCTGCGTATCCTGCTATGTTAATTCATTCTCAGTCTCTCTTTGTCCGAGCAACATCAACAAGGTATTGATTCAAATTCTGACCAAATATTTTTGTAGAGAACGACTCCGTGACATGCTTTCGAGCTTCCGTACCCATTCTCTGTGCCATCTGTGGGTCTTGAATGAGTTTAGCCATAGCCAAGGAGAATTCTCTTGAGTTACCCTCACAAAGAAATCCTGTTACGCCATTCTTAACTGTCTCTACAGGTCCCCCACTATTGCATGCAATAACAGGTTTGTGAGCCGCCATCGCTTCCAGAGGAACAATGCCAAAGTGTTCATCCTGCATTATTGAACACTGCATGTCAAATTTATTTCTTCACTACATCCAATCAATGGAACAAAATAAAGTAATTAGCACCTTTGGCGTATAAAGAACACATAGGCATTGGGAGAGAAGTGCATTTCTTTCAGCTGTCGAGCAAGATGTGATGAAGTTAACCTGACTAGACACTCCTTCCCTTTCCGCTAAACTTCTGAGCTCCTCCAAGTACTCAACATTTTCCTTCAAGCGCTTATCAAAACCACCTAAAACAAAGGACATGTATCAATTTTTTCATCCGTATGCGCAGTAACTCATGCACTCCTATCAATCAAAGTATGAAATGATGTTGCATTAATGTATCAATGTCAACTGGTAGGCATTCGAGTAGGCATTGGATCCTTTGGTATATGGCCCAAACAAATATCATCGAGAATTACCGAAAACAAGGACCAAGCATAACTAACCCGTAGCTTATATAGTAATTTAAAGTCCATTTTATTGTTTGCCTAGCTACATATATCCTATAAAATATTTTTTTTAAAAGGGATGTGCTTACTAATTAGCATAAAACATGCTTCAATATACCCAGGCAGATAACTAAGTAGGAACTTGCCTGCAATTGTCAAGGAAGCTTCAGCTAGATTAAGGTCTTGAAGCACATCTCCTCCAAGGGTGCGAAGCATAGAAAAGGCTAAAATTGCCAAGTCTATATTCTTTTTCTTCTCAAAACGGTTGATGGACAGAAAATTCAACCTGCAACAAGGAAATAAACAAAGAAGAACTGAAACTGTAAATCACCAGATAAAATTCAAAGAAAAGTCATCAAACAAATGGTTAGATATGGAATAATAAAAGCATGTCTAAAACCGTAAGGAACCAATAAATAAACAAACATGTTCGTTACTTGTAAGAATTGGTGGGTTCATCAAACTGATTCACATTGACAGCTGGGTAAAGAACAGCTGGCCGAACTCCTCGTGCATCCAGATGCTTGAAGGTCTTTGCAAACATAGATTCTGTAAATTTGCTATTAACAAGAATCTTATCTGCAATTCCTGCAGCAGTATCATTTAAAAAAATAATGTGGTAAGGAATAGTTGTATACACACAGCAAACTAAAGAGATGCAGCAGACACATCACATAAAACGATATAACCAAGAAATGGAATCAGACCAGTTGTCATTTCTTCTATGAAGTCTATCGGTTTTCTATATATCCTCCTTAGAATAGTTGTATGTTGAGCCAGCAATAAATCTGGAAAATGACAATAAAACAGAACCTGCACACAAAGATGCAACACATAAAACAACTATAATAGCAAACACTGCTACAAAACAATTCGTACAAGATAGGTTCAAGCACCTTTGTTGACTTCTTCAGCTTCAGCAATGGGATGACAATAGAAACCTGATCTGCTAGTATCACATCGAATGATGGCCACATGACTAGCATACACAGAGCAACAAAAAGGCACCGTAGATATGCACACAAAGCATGAAGATGATAGAATATATGTCGGGGTAGGAAAGCACCATACACAGTCACAGGAAAGGTACCTGACAAATCGATAACATTAAAACATCAAACTATGCACTGCTTTTGAATGATAGCTAATCAACACTAAACTGAGAACAGGTTCCCCAAAAAGGAAGCAGAAAGTATAAGTCACCTTCCAACTCTAAGGCCTAACACCCATCCGACTATTTAGTAGCACACATGTGCCATGAATTTCTCAAGGCAGGTTGTATTTCCAACCATGCTACTCCTAGAATACACACACCAAGACTACTTGAACCTGAAATCTCCAGTATTTTACTGTGACTTATTTTCTTCCTCAATCAAAAGGATGAGTACAAAATTTTATCTTCTTGTGTATGTAAACTAGGTCATCATGTACATCTCTGATTTCAACTTTCAAATGGCATTACAATGCCTCTTTTTGCAATTTTATGTCAAAAGAAAACAATAGTATTCAGCAAAGAATATGGGCAAGAGTTTTAGTGATTGACGAACACACTCCTATTTGATTTGTTGTGCCATACACACTCCAACACTAACTAAACCCCACCACATTTTCACAAATACCACGATTTCAAAGATAAATTTAAAGTACAAAAAAGGCACACCAGAAATAGTCTCCTCAAAACATCGATTTTTGTCATGGTGAGCTGTGAAAACATGAACGTTATGCCCATGGGATGCGAGTTCCACAGCTGCATCAACAATTAGTCTTTCAGCTCCACCTGCACATACATTGCAACAATATAAGGCCAAAACAACTTCTTTACAATCTTCAATGATAACAAGAAGAAACAGAAATTACCTATACCCAGATCGGGATGAATAATAGCAATATTCAACTTTGAGCTTCCTTTCTTTGCCATTTTCCAACAAACGAAAGATTATCCAGTTCTTGGTAAATTCTCATTCAAGGAGAAGATTGGGTCAAAACTGGGTCCAGATGAGAGATAGGAAAATAGAAGTATCAGCATTACATGACATGAACTAGTGTAAAATTCACAAACATGGTGTCTCTATGAAATCAAATACAATATTGAAACAAGGCAGAATTAGCTTAAAAGACAAATAACCTAATCTTAAAATACACCATTGGTCGGCCTATCTACTAAGAGAACTGGACCTAGTCTAGTGCGAATGGAGGGAATCGTACGGTATTGCCCGGGTCATTTGGTGAATTTCCACTTATGAAATCTCACCTCACCAATCTCCTCTGATAATTTTATTTATTTTCTGTTGAAGCTATCCTTATTACGTTAACGATGAATAATCCCTTAATTATCACACAATAAACTAATCCAAAATAAGTTGGGAGATCACCCGAACAAACTACAAGATTTTGCAGCAAAGAAACTGATTTACAAAGCAATTAGCTTTCTACACCCAAAGTAAATATAGAAATTACCAACTTCCAAAGGTTTTAAATAAATAAATAAAAATTAAAAAAATTAAAAAAAATCAAAGAATTCGTAAAATTTCCAACCGACGCATATCAATTATGATCATGAAAATTGCCTAAATAATAAACTTAATGGATATATGCACATATATTACGAATCATTTGGGTCACAATCCTGAACTGGGCAAAGAGGAAAAGATGCAGAGTGCAGAAAAAGCCAAGCCTTGACTTACCAACTCTACTCGTGAGAGAGACGAACATTTGCAGAGAGAGGAGACTGGGTTAGCCGTTATCTCGGTGACTTCGAACATTTTGTCGAGTTGAGCATAAATGGGGTTTTGGGTCGAGGTTTGGGTTGGGCACACTGAAAAACTCTTCCGCTCAAAGCCCGCCCAAAATACTTATGCGAATGAGCTTGAGGTTTATTGAGTTTTGGCTTTTTGAATACAAGCGATAGTCTCCTGTTTGGTTCGTTGAAATTATTTGATGAAAAATAATTTTCCATGTCTTTTCTCAAGAGATGAGAAATGGAGATTCATTTCCCATGTTTGGTTTGTGTAGGAATATAAAACAAAGTTCGAACATACGAATTATTGGTATGCAAGCAATGGCGAACCTATGAATTTTTAAGGGGAGTGACAACATTTGAAAGGCTAAAAGTATGTGAGGGAAATCCAAGTGCAAGGAGTCCATGAACCCATCTACATTAGTCAACAGGGAAGAGAGAAACTTTGAATAAATAAAAGTGAAATATGCATAAAACAAAATTAACTTATAAGTTGAGAAACTAAGAAAGGACAGATGCCAAATAAGGGGGATTAAAGTTCATGGATATTTATTAAATAGAGATACACCATTAAGAGAATTTGGGAGACAACAAGTTTATGTGAAGCAGAAATCAAATTGAATATTACGAAGTCTCTTTCAAATATCTAATCGAACATGTGGTGGGCATCAGCAGAGGGGCAAATTCTAGCCACACCAAAGAATTTTCCGGCGAGGGAAGGTGCAGTGCACCTCCTTGCTCATGTGTTGGTCCGTATGCAACTAAGATGAATTTTCTTTTCAACCAAACAATCCATGAAAAATAATGACGAGATGAGCTAAGATTAAGTAAAGTCAATAGCGGATTAAAGAACTAAAACAAAGGCAAATATTGGTTGAAAGAATATTAATAAAATAAAATATTTATGGGCATATTATTCTTCGACACACACACTAATATCTTGGGAGTACCTATGCTAAATTTGGACATTTTGGTCATTACATTGTCACACCTCGATGCAGGTAGCATGGAGGAGGCTCTTTCATGGTTGAAATTACTAGTCACGGAAAATTCATGCGGAAGTGCTTGTTATTGTTAGGATTTGGTTTGTGTGCTAGCATTTACCTGGGCCGAAAAACTAAATGCTACGTGACAAATGGCGTTCTAGCTTAAATTCTTGTAGATGGCATTTGATTGCCTGGAGCAAATCCCACTTTCCAAACAATAAAAAAGTTATTAACAGGTTGATGGGGGAGATTGATTTACTATACAACAGGTCGACTCACTGAATGTGGAGCAGGAAAAAGAATTAATTACCCATCTTTCGGAAGCATGGATGAGAGAAGACTCTTACTGGAAGCAGAGGTCTCGCATACTGTGGTTAAATGATGGTGATCGAAATACAAAATTTTTCCATACGTCTACGGCTATTAGACGTAATCGCAACTGCATTTCTAGAATTTTGGGTGACGATGGCACTTTGTATGAAAAACAAGAAGATGTTGAAAGAGTTTTCAATGACTACTTCTCGAAGCTTTTTGCCTCTGATGGCAGCCGTACATGGAATGGTGTATTGGATTGTATACACCCTATTGTTAACGATGATTGGAACCGTGAGCTTTGTAGACCTATTGAGCTTGAGGAGGTAAAAGATGCTGTTATCCAACTGGGCTCTCTCAAAGCCCCGGGTCCTGACGGATTCCCAGGCCTATTCTATCAAAAGTATTGGGACGAGGTCAAAGAAGTCATTATGGGTACTGCTATGAGTTATTCTGAGAGTTGGGAGGCTGTACAAGGTTTTAATCATACGAATATTGCTCTAATTCCAAAAGTCCTGAACCCGGAGATCCCATCTCAGTTTTGACCTATTAGCCTCTGTAATAATGCTTACAAAATACTTTCGAAGATCCTGGCAAACCGGTTAAAGGATATTCTTCCACATCTTACATCCCATCAACAGAATGCCTTCATACCAGGGAGACAAATCCAGGATAATATTCTTGTTGCTCATGAGGTTTTTCACTATCTCAGACTAAAGCGAAAGGGTAAGGTGGGAGAACTTAGGCTAAAACTTGATATGAATAAAGCCTATGATCATGTTGAGTGGGATTTTCTTGAAGCCACTATGAAAAAAATGGGTTTTGGTAACTTTTGGATTAATATGGTTATGAGATGTGTAACTACAGTATCTTTCTCTGTGGTTATCAATGGCAAACCGGGTAGCTCTTTTATTCCCTCTCGTGGTCTTTGTCAAGGGGATCCACTATCTCCCTACCTTTTCATCTTGATCAGTGATGTTCTCTCACGTAATGTGGAGGTTGCTGTGAGCTGCGGCTGTCTTCATGGTGTCCGTATTTGTCGGAGTGGCCCAACCATATCTCACCTTTTGTTTGCTGATGATTCTCTTTTTTTCATCCGTGCTACAGCATAGAACTTCAGTGTTTTGAAAAAGATTGTTGATGACTATTGTTTGGCATCAGGCCAAAAGCTCAATGTGGATAAATCATCCTTATTTTTTAGCCCAAATGTCTCTGACTCTCTTGCTGGGGAAATCAATAACACGTTGGGGATGTCTTCTACTCTTGATCCTGGCACTTATTTGGGTCTGCCTTCTATTTGGGGGAGATCAAAAACCGCTGCCTTGAACTACATTGTTGATCGCATTCAGAATAGAGTTCACGGATGGAAATCAAAGTTTTTAAATCCTGCTGGTAAGGAGGTCCTGATAAAGGCCAAGGCGTACCCGATGTCTTGCTTTAGATTCCCCGTGACCACTTGCAAACAAATTAATGGTATTCTTAGTAACTTCTGGTGGATTAATGGTGATGCCAAAGCTCATATTCATTGGAAGAGATAGGAGGTGTTATGCCTCCCAAAGGCCGAGGGAGGCTTGGGTTTTAGAGAACTAGAAAATTTCAATCTTTCTCTCCTAGCTAAACAGTGTTGGCGTATCTGGCATAATCCTGATGCTTTTTGGGTATGTGTTCTGAGAGCCAAGTACTTCCCTGATGGTGATTTCTTGAAAGCTAGAAGAGGGCCGTGTCCTTCTTGGGCATGGGCTAGCTTATTTGAAGGTCGTAAGATTATGTCTGATGGTGCCATATGGCAAATTGGCAATGGTTTGAAAGTGAAGATCTGGAGCGATAACTGGCTGCACCACAAACCATCCTGCGTCCAAAGCCAACCATCACTATTTCCGGCCCTATTCCAACTTTCGTAAATGATCTCATTGATAGGGATTTGAGAGAATGGAATCTGGCGAGCATCTCAAATGTTATTGAGCCCGATGTGGCAAATTTAATCCGTGCTATTCCTCTCTGTAATCTCACTCGTGAGGATACTCTGATTTGGCCTTGGAATAAAGATGGATTCTTTTCTGTTCGCAGTGGTTACCATTGGGCTATGGAAAATTTGGTGGCTGTGTGTAGTGTGCCGGAGCATCACTCCCACCAAGTAGATAAAAAGTTATGAAAGTCAATATGGAGTATGAAAGTTTTACCAAAGATCAAACTTTTCTTTTGGAGGGCTTTGACCAATTCCCTGCCCACTCTAAAAAACCTGTTTCAACGCAGAGCTAGGACTACTCCAGTTTGTACTTTATGCCATTCTTGTGATGAGTCACCCGAACATGCTATTCTCTTGTGCCTTTGGACTGCTTGTGTTTGGTTTGGTATCCCCTTAAACTACTGTGTGAATGTTCAAAGCGTAACTTCCCTTGACAGATGGCTATTGGGAGTTACTACTTCTTTGGCTCTTTTTGAAGAAAGGAATAAGGAGATTCTTGTTTTGGTGGGCATCACGTGTTGGGAGATTTGGAATGAAAGATGTTCTACGATTTTTGATGGTCGTTCCCCAAGCCCTTACTCTGTTATTAGAAAAGTTATTTCTTTATGGGGAGAATTGTGTCCTTCCTCGAGTGTTACTACTAGTTCTACTCCCTCTTTTTCTCCCCTCCATGCTCTCTGGAGGGTTCCCCCACATCCTTATATTAAGGTTAATGTGGATGGAGCTTGGAAAAAGGACTCTCTGCAGGGTGGTGTGGGTTGCTGCTTGCGTGATTCTAGGGGCAAATTGTTGGCTGGTATGAGTAAGGCTACTCTCCGGAACTCTGCAGTAGAAGTGGAAGCAGAAGCTGTTTTGGAAGGGCTAATTCTAGCAAAAGAGAAAAATTGTCAGAAAATCATTCTTGAAAGTGATTCAATGGATGTTGTCTCTTGTATGAGGAACGAAAATCTGCGCGGCAATTGGAGAATCATCCCTATTATCTTGGAGATCAGGAGACTCTCTTCATGGTTCACCTCGGTCAAATGGGAATGGGTATCTCGCCAAGCAAATCAAGCTGCGCATGCTGCTGCAGCTCTATCAAATATGAGGGTGCGAACTTTGCGTTGGGCCTCATAGCCTCCTCCCTCTATGGTTCGGGCATTGGCTAAGGACGGTTTGCCGCGCCCCCCTAGTAATTAGTTTTGGTTATTAGATATGTTTACTTGTTGTATTTCCAGTTTCTATCTCCTGGGAGGTATCTTTGGCCTCCCTGTGATTTGTTTGTATTGCTCTGGGGTTCTCCCCTGTCCTTGTATGCTTCTTGCAACTTCCTGTTTGGTGCTGCTGGAGCCTTTTCTGGCTTTTAATGTAGTATTATTCAGACAAAAAAAAAAAGAAAAAAGGTTGCAGTCCATAAAAAAAAAAAAAATACATTAATCAGCTTAAATTGTGTTATCTAAATGGAAAACGTTTGCAATCCCTGCTTTTTTTAGTTTGTTGAACCACACAATACAATTTAGACAAACGTCCGCTGGAAAATTTTCATAATGACACTGATCTGGTAATAAATTTGAACAAAGAGTTATTCTGAATTAGCCACAACATGCACTCAGCATTCAGGTTCTAGAGACAAAATTGTGTGGCATAAACATTCGATCTCTCAGTTTAAAACCATATATATTTGTGTCAAAAACATTAGGGGTGAGGACATATTGGCTGGCGGTGCATGATGCGACATGGATACCAGATGCAACGCCAGAAGTCCACTCCACAATTCAGTGATGCTCATCGAGTGGCCCTCTTAAACGAGCAGGACTGCATTTACACATCCGTCGTTCTCTGGATTATTTGTCACCTGAGCATATTTCCCTGCATCGATCACAAAGCAAAAGTTAAATTCTCCAACACAAGTCAGAATCTAAAGAATCCACGTTTAAAAGTGTGCATGATAGCAAAACGCTACATAAAGGTTGAACTCACCCCATACAACTTTCCCTGCAGGTGTGACTAGACCAAGTTCACTTACATTCACCTGATATCCACAGAATAGATGAGTAAATAATGAAATACACCGTGGATTGGCTTTATACATGCAATAAACCATCACATAACAAATGAGGTACCTCAATGATGGTTCCCTTGGTCAAGACACCGAGAGAGGTATACATTTGACCATTAGGATTCTTCTTCACACCAATGATCTCAAGGTTAAAAGTGCACTTGAGTTCAGGGTGTGTCACATGAGCTTTGGTGAATCGCAATCCACTGGGCCGGATAAACCTCTCGTACTTTGGAGGTTTCCTCGTGAAACCAGGTCCTACAAATGTGGCTTTTGTGACCATCCTCTTCCATTGCTTGGCTACAAAACAGAACCAAGTATATAAGCTGCCAGGAACCAAAACAACAAATTTAATGAAAATACTGGCATCAGTTTTCACATATCCTAAATATTATTTATACAAGCTTACCATGAAAAAATCAAGATAATGAATAACTTCATCTCGTTATGAGGGAAATCTAACTCTCATAAGCCTAATTAATAATCATAAATTTAGGGGAAAAACCAGCCAAGACTCTGGTGGTTGGTATGGGAATAGTGAGGAAAAGTTAAAGAATACTTACTCTTGCGTTTTCCAGATCTAAGAATTTTAAACATCTCATCTTCAGCCACAGGCCTTACCTGGAGAAGATATAACTCAGTCAGAAAATTATATCAAGATTAACAAAAGAGAAATGCTATTGCACTGTACCGAAAATTCATTCACACAGAAAAGTAAAGAGGCTAAAGGAAGAATGTGGCAGATGTTCTTACCTTGGGTAGAGGGACTTCCCATTTCCCAGCTTTCTCCTTCCTTTTTTGCTTGATGGTGTTGTTGAGAATCTGTTTCCAGCATAATGTTAGATAAAAAACATGATGAAATATATTTCCATAAAATCAATACTAGCTAGCACATATTACTTTTGCACGTGTTGTGTTGTCACGATCCAGAAGATATGCTGGAACAGCTCCTTCGTGAACATCATCATCCACCTTGCGCCTCGTTGATGACTCCTCATGCATAGCCAACCTGTCGACATTCACAAACAATACTTTTATTTTACATAAATATAATTCACCAGTTGCATGCACACAAATCTAATACACCGAGGTATTGACATACAGGCAAACTACCTATGATAGACATTTAGAAACAATAAAAAGAAGCAAATAAACTTACGTAGTCATACAGCTGTAAATATGAACGTAGCTATGTCTAGGTGTATACGTAGAGCATACAGTTGTAAATATGAATGTAGCTATGTCAAGGTGTATATGTCACACCAAATTAATAATCATGCCACCAGTGCAATATGAAAAATAAAAGTTAAAAGCATCAATTTAATGCAATTGTAAGTTCTTAGAGATTTATCTTAACAATCTAAGGGAATATGGTTGACTACATGAAAAGCTACTAAGTAAGAAGATATCATTTCTAAGAAACTTAAAGAGTTAATGAGTAGTTTTTCAGAGAATAATCAACAGAACACAATGATAAACTGGAATGAGATCCGCATAATAGAACTCACGTTTTCTTCATGAGAGCCTTTTCTGCATAGCGTTTCTTAGCAAACATCTTACCCTTGATACCCAGAGCCTGTTCCATGACAAACATTCGAAAGAAACAGAATAAGCACAAATTTCCCTATGATTTTTAACTTTTAAGGAAAATAGAAGAAAAGGAGAGAATTGATGACCTTCTGGGCAGTCTCTGAACGCTTGTGGACCAAACGAGCCTCCTTCTTGCGCTTTCGCTCGAAGTGGTCTGGTCGGTACCCATACCGCTTCCTGTGAAGCTCTATGTAATCTCCCTGCGGCTGTATTTCACAAACAACAATAATATACCATATGAAATCATGTCCTGAACAATATGAAAGCTAGAGAAAAATTAAAACAGACGGAGAGAGATGGAGAACGAACCATGGTTGCAGAGAGTTTGTCGCTCTCGGTTTGTTGTCAAAATTCACGGGGAAGCCTCGGCAAGAATCTATAAAACCATAATCACATAAATAACATAATACAAACTAAGCAAGTGTTAAGAACTATCTAACAGAAACATAATGAACCCCAGTTTGCTTCGTATCTCAGTCAGTGCACCTCATAGTTGCCTAATTCGCTCACCCCCTACGAATTTCGATCTGGATCGAGCGTACCCAATTGCGGTACGGTATCGACCTGGAACGAAAGATTTAACGACTCAGTTCCAGAGGTGAGAACATTACCTGATAGACGACGTCGCTGCTACAGAACAGTACCTGACCGCCGACAGCAGATGAGCAATCTAGGGCATATGAGGGAGAGTATAAGGGAAAGGAAGATATTGGGTTCGGAGAGGAATTTTTTGGACGAATGGATTCCAAGAGCCCAGCCCAGGCAAAAGGCCCTGGTCTCCCAAAATCAGCTCCAGGGCTTACATCCAGCCCGAGCAAGAGCTGGCAAGGCCCAAGGCAAGATAGCCCGAGCTGTTGTCTGAAGGCGCTAACGTCAGCAAAGAATTTTTTTTTAAAAAATCGAAACAATTTCTTAAACATTACAAAAAAATTCAAATTTTTTTTTAAAATACATACCTAGCAAATTTTTATTCATTAATCTCATGTGAATAGTAATTGTTCTTGAGTTGCCATAGCAATAAGTAGAAGAGCACAAAAACAAATTGATAGGGCATATACTATTTATGTGAACAGTAACTTCCCTTACTTACCATTGCCTTTGCCCTTTGCCATGGAAAATGAGTGGAAGTGGGGAACATACTAGAGGTTGGGTGGGTGGCTGTGTCAATATAATAAAAGTACTACTTCTGGTTTCAAGAATTTAGTTCTCCTAGACCCCATGGTCCAAGGAAGTTGTGGTTATCTACCCTTGGATCTAATCTAAGGGTTGAGAAAAAACTAGTTTAAATATCAATATGTCATATTTTATTTTACTTTTATTGCAGTAAAATACTATTTTGTTTATTAAAACCTTTTTTTTAAAAGTTTAATATTAGAGATGAAAATACAATATAGTTGCAAAAACCAAAGTTTGCGTTCATGAACTGAAAAAAAAAGCCCAAAATGTGTTTATAAAAAAATTGAAGTTTTCTCAAACTTGGTTCATGAATAATTCAAATCTAACATTTATAAATAGAAAATTGATCACAAGGGCAGAGAACATTAGGAAAATGACTTGGTTGTGGGTCCTTGAAATTCAATTATGTTGAAGTGTGAAGGGATGGCTTGATTTGAAAAAATTGAATATTTGAATCAAAATCAAGAGATGAAAATAGATAACCAATAAGAATTAGAGTGAATCTTAAACGACACGTGTTCTTGATTTTCGCCTCCAACGCCGGAGTTGAAGGTAGTTGTGAACGACAATGGATGAAGAACATGTTCTTGGTTTTTTGAGAGAGAGCATCTTTTGGTTGGAATGATTTATTCTTTTTAAAAGTTTTTGTTTTTGTTTAAGTTAAATTAATATTTTGTATAGTAAAAGTAATAAAATAATGACATATTGATATTTAAATCAGTTTTTTTCTCAACCCTTAGATTAAGGGGAAGGAAGATATATTAATATTTAAAGGGAAGGAAGATATTGGGTTCAGAGAGGATTTTTTTGGACTAATGAATTCCAAGAGCCCAGCCCAGGCAAAAGGCCCTGGTCTCCTAAAATCAGCTCAGTACGACATCAACCCGAGCAAGAGTGACAAGATAGCTTGTTATGCAAAGCGTGACGACAAAGAAAAAAATTTAAAAAATCAAAACAATTTCTTAAACATTACCAAAAAATTCAGAATTTTTTAAAAATACATACGTAGCAAATTTTTATTTATTAATCTCATACATATAATCTCATGTGAATAGTAATTGTTCTTGAGTTGCCACAGCAATGAGTAGAAAAGCACAAAAAAATTGATCATGTTATAAATATATTGGAAATGTCGATGACCACCATAATAACTAGGGCTGGGCATTTGGACTTGAAACCAGGCCAACCCGTCCAAACCAAACCGATCGGTTTGGTTTGGTTTGGTTCGGTTTTATTTTCATTTTTTTTGGTCATCGGTTTGAACCCAAACCAAATCAAAATATATGGTTCAGTTTACGGTTTGCAATATTCAAACTCACGGTTTAACCAAACCAAACCGAAGATATTAAAAAATATCATATATAATATTATTTCAGAAATATATATATATAATACATAGTTTCAATATTTTCTTTTTCTTCTCTCTCAATTTATTCATTTGTCTTGTCTTCATCAAACCCTCTCTCTCTATTTTAATTTTCTCATTCTTCTTATATATGTCTTCACGCCCTCTCCCCGTCTCCCTCTTCTTTTTTCATTCTTCTTCTTCTCTCTCCTTTCTTTTTCTCCTCTTCTTCTTCTTCTTCTTCTTCTCCATCTCTCCCTCTTTTTTTTTTCTTCTTCTCCTCTCCATTGCTTTTATTTCCTCTCTCTCTCTCTCTCTCTCTCTCTCTCTCTCTCTCTCTCTGAAAGCCAAAAAACCGAAACCGAACCAAACCAAACCACCAAGTCCGGTTAACCGAAGTGGTCGGTTTTCATCAATTATAGTTTGGTTTCGGTTTTCAAAATAGCCAAAACCGAAGTCTTTGGTTCGGTTTCGAATTGAGCCCAAAACCGAACCAACCCAAACCGTGCCCAGCCCTAATAATAACCATTATCTCCACCTTTTCATATTTGTAACATATGCTCTTGAAATTCCCAAATTCTTAAAGGGCAAATAAAGAGCTAAAGCTCTTTGATTCATTTTTCATTGGAACCAGAAGTTTCAACAATTTATTTTATTGCAATATTTTAATTTTTGTTGTATTTAATTTTTACTTAGTTCTTTTCTTTGGTTTTATTTTTATTTTTATATTATACAAGGACCCGAAATCCCTAAATTATTCTTATATAATTAAATAAAGACCTGAAGTCTCTTAGTTCTCAATTCATATAATATCTATACAAGGAATTGGAGTTCTGCAATTCTTAGAAACCAAATCAAGACTTGGAGTTCTTTGATTTTCTTTAATTGGAACCAGAAGTTCTAACAATTTATTTTATTATAGTATTTTAATTATTATTTTATTTTTCTTGTTATATTTAGTTATTTGTTTTCATTTCAATAATTTATAATAAGGACCTGAAGTTCCTAATATGACATGAAGTTCAAAAATCTTAGAACCCGAAGTTCTAATTATGTCTAATCTAAACTGTAAGTTTCGGCCGCATGTGCATTAAATTAAAAAAGGGAAATTCTAGAACCTAAAGTTCTAATTGAGTCAACCTCCAAATTGATATTTCAACAAGTGCATATGTATTATGATTTTGGGCTGAAAAATATACATCATGTTAAGAACTTGAACTTTTGACATTATTTGGATTTCATGTTTTCTAATTTATTATTATTATTATCGTTTTATTTTATTACCTTTGACTTGAAGTTCAAAACTAAATATCCGTTTTAAATTTGATATATGTATTTGAACCTGAAGTTCCAAATATATGTTAATATATATATATATATATATATCCAAAATTCAACATTTTGGGCTAGGGCAGCTACTATTCATGTGAATAGTTCTGCCCTTGCAAAAAGCAATGTGTGTTTCCACCAGTTGCCATGACAAATGGCAAATACTATTCATTTTGTTGTTATTTGGATAATATTTTCAAATAAGATTTTTGGGTTCCTACGTGTCAATACTATTCATATCTCATATTCGGATAAAATTTTCGAATAAGATTTTCAGTTTCAAAATTCAGATAAATTTCAAAATTCAAAATTCAGATAAATTTCAAATAAGATTTCCACCCTCTAAAATTGCGCCACATGTCATCTTTATCGGCCTAAATTTTTCTATAAAACTAGAGGCTCAGCTCATACCTCTCACACCAGATCTTCTCTATATTTTTATTTCCCATATTTTAGAATTCATACTTCATTCTCAATGGCAGACATGAACGAGGTCTTGGAGAGGCAAGAATGAGAAACTAGAGAAAGAAGGCGTAGACGAGCTGCAGGCAAAAGGGGTAGAGAGAACTAGATCAGCAAATTGTCATAGAAGTGGCTTCGCTTGATGAAGAAAACCAGAGGCGCCGTAGTTCACAAGAAGGCTATGGCCTGAATGTGGACAGACATATACATTCTTGGGGTAAGAATCTTTTGGAAGATTATTTTATCCCAACTTCTTTGTACTCTAATGTAGAATTTTCGAGCGTGATATAGAATGCAACCCCATTTGTTCAATAAAGTCATGCATGATATTTGCAATTATGATGATACTTTGTTCAAAAGAAAAATACTGATGGAAATTTGGGACTTCTTCCTGAGCAAAAGTTCACAGTTGTTATACGAATGTTGGCGTATGGGTCATCTACTGAGCAGGTGGATGAGATTGCCCGGATGGGAAAGTCCCGTGCTTTGGAGAGCTTGGTGAGATTGTGTGATGCAATCGAAACTCTGTACATTAGGGACTCCTGCGCAGACCTACGCCTAGGGACCTGCAATAGCTTCTACAAAAAGCTGAATCTCGAGGATTTCCAGGAATGATTGGTAACATCGACTGCATGCACTGGCAATGGAAGAATTGCCCAACTGTTTGACAAGGAGATTATGGAAATAGGAAAGGGCAAAAAAGTATCATTGTTGAAGCCATTATTGGATTTGATACATGGGTTTGGCACGCCTTCTTCGGAGTTGCCGGATCTTAAAACGACTTGAACGTCCTGGGTCAATCCCTAGTGTTCAACGATGTTTTGAGAGGTGAAACCCCGAATATCACCTATGAAATCAACAATACCGTCCACCAGACTTGATATTACCAGAATTGATATTATCTAGCTGATAGCATCTACCTGAGGTGGACCACATTTGTGAAATCAATTCCGCATCCTCGATCCCAGAAGCAAAAATTATTGCCTGCCTATCAAGAGGGTTACAGAAAAGATGTGGAGGGGTGTTTTGGTATCCTCCAAGCCCAATGGGCTATTATTAGGGGCGCGACGCGTCTGTTTGATGAGGAGGTGCTGAGGAGCATAATGATGACATGCATCATCCTCCACAACATGATTGTGGAGGATGAATATAATTACGATGCTGCAAACATGTACGAACTGGATCCCACGAACACGACCTTGACAAGAATTTATGAAAAACCCATGGGGCTAAATGGAGAACTAGTGCAGCATAAACCGTTGGTTAGGGATGGTCGTTTCATGACCCGTATGATTGATCGATACACGGAGATGCAATCGTCTTATATTCACGAACGACGTCAAGTTGACTTGATGAAGCATTTATGGGTAATGAAAGGCAATGACGGCGAATAAAGTGAAGTGAAGATGTTTGTTTTTAAATTTATTATGTTTATGTTTTATTTTTAGTTATGCTTTGTTTTTTTTTAATGCTTTGGTTGTGGTTTGTTTATTTTTTATGCTTTGGTTGTGGTTTGTTTATTTTTTATGCTTTGGTTGTGATTTTTTTATTTTTTATTTTTTATTTTTATGTTTGGAATGTTTTGAATAAAAAGGTATTTTATTGAATGCTTTCTTTATTCACTCAAAGAAAATCAATACAACTAATAAAATAAAATACATGAATTACAACTAATTTTTAAAACAAAACATTAAAATACAATGAAATGAAAGGTAAGCAAACTAACTTAATGGTTTTGATCATTTAACCAATTCGTGTTGCTAGGTCCATCGTCACGAAAAAGTCTTCGTCTCATAACATCCTTTTGTTCTAGCTTCCAAAATTGTTTTGTTTCAGGGGACATATGGGTTGTATCCATGGCCATGGTTTCCCGATCCTTCATCTCAATGTTTTCTTGGCGTACATACTCCCTTTCTTTTGCATATTCTAGTTGAATTTCCCTCTCGTCTTCTTGGGTTTTCATGTCTATTTCAATTCTCATGGCATTTTGTCTTGCAATTTCCTCCAAAAATTTAGATGTATTATTGGTAGAATTATTCCCTCTCTTCGCCTTCACAGCCTTCCTCCCAATAGGCCTCGGCTTCCTTTGGATGGGTGAGTCTGACTCATCGGGGAATCCATAGGCGAATCCGATTCCCGTGAATCATGGAGTGGTGTCTTGTTCAACACCATCGTCGGACCCGTTGGAATAATATGGAATCTCTTACAATTCTTCACCACCTCCCAACACTGGGTATGGTTGAAAGTTTTTTTGCTTTGCCCAGTAGCACCATACCACATTTGTGCTTGCATAATCTATATAAAAAAAATATTGGAAGTGCAAGAAACTTAAAAAAATATTGGCAATGCAACAAATATAAACAAAATAATGGAAATGTAAGAAATTTTAACAATTTATTGGAAATGCAAGAAATATTAACAAAATATAGAAATTGCAAGTGTTCACCCATTTTGATTTTAATCTTGTGATGGCAAGGTAAAGTTCTTCATTGGCTTGACAACTATTAGTGGTCAACAAGTCAACTTTCTTTTGTGCGTGAGCATGCCACTGTTAGCAGTTCAAAACCCGATGAGACTTCTAAAAAATAAATAATTTGCGCCCCAATTTGCTGACTTTTAAACAAGCAATTGTGAATTTGGGTGAGGAATATCTCTTAAGTAAGTTCTTTTCTTTGCCTCAAACTGGTGAGGACTTCGCAATTTTTCACCGTACAAAATTGTTTGTTCTGGCCAGAATAGATAAAAAGTAGACAAACTGTTTTAGGCGAACTACCTGTTACATGACTCAAAAGCGGAATGGCAACTCGGAAGCGACAGAATGTTGGACTTGATTTTACTGGGTAGTTGCCCCTGAACTGGGCGGATTGGGTTTGTCTATGCTGGATTGAATCGTCAACTGATGAGTTTCAGCTGGAAATCGATACCAACGTTTGAGTTTTACAGAGCTTCAATTTATTTGAGCCATGGAAGGCTTCTGAGCAGGCGGTGAGGTCTCTCTAGTATGAAGAGGACATAAGTGGTGGATTGATGGTTACTGAGCTGGAGCTGCACTATGGTGCCTGTTCTGCTTAACCAAGGCTTTCTATAAATTTGTTGAGGTTTTCATATTTATAAAAAAACCGGACTCTGGTTGACTTGGCTTATGTTGAACCAAATTTGTAACGAGAGAAATCTCGTTTGTAAAACTATTTCTCTGAATGAACTGAAACCAGGGATTTGAATTCTAGTTGATTTGTTTCTTGTGGATGAAAGAGCTTTTGGTTGCTTTAGGGTCTGAAAGCTTTTGAGATTAGTTGATCTTTTTGAGTTTGTCAGTTATGACTTTGAGAGTTTTTGTCTTGATTGATTTTTTGGTTGTCTTTTATCTGTTCACCCTCTCTTTTATTTTATAGGAAATGTTGGAGTGTGGTTTTTTAATCTTTGAATAATGGGCAGCAAATCTTTTCAAAAGATCTTTCTTTTTTGATGCCACAAAAGGGGAAGTTATCTATTCTGGTAGAGAAAAAGCCATTAACAGTCAGTTCCCATAGTGGTCTTTTCCTTGCTTTTCCCCAAAAAGAAAATCAACTCATTTTGCTCTCTGTTTGTTCCTTGCAAAGAAGGAAAGGCACAATCTACCTTGATGGTCAGTTTGCTTTTCCTGTTGAACAATTCTCTTGCTCCATACTTATCTATTTGAGAACGTAGTCTGCTTATCTTTTGGAAAGGTTACCTGCTTTGGTGCAGAGTATCTCTGTATATAAAAAGGAAATTTGATCTTCTTTCTTTGGCCGCAAAAAATGGAGAAGTCTTCTTGTAAGACTTGCTTTCATTAACTCCCTATCAACTCCTCTGTGATAGTTGAAAATTTTAACTTTTTCAAAGTTAGGAAGTCACGTGGGGCTCTTTTGGGAAAACATTTTAAAACAATCTGCTGACTCGCTTTTGAGATCAAGTGAAGAGAATTTTTTAGAAGCTGGGTTCAATCCAATTTCTTTAGAGGTTTTTGATCTGCTTGGTGATGAATTACCATTTTAATTGGCAATTTTATTGGTTATTTTGTGTTTTTTAAACCTTTGCCACTTTTGCAAAAACATGGGCTTCTAATGTCGATTGGACTACTTTTTGGAGTCAAGGCCCATTCTTCTGTTTTTCTATTTATGGGCCTTTTCGTCAAAATGGGCTGGCGTGTGGAATTCTTAGGCCCAAACATCAAGAAACATTTAAATAAATATTGAAAATACAAGAAATATTAACAAAATATAGAAATTGCAAGAAACATTTAAATAAAAATTAATAGGACATTAAAATTAAGAAAACGAAAATTACAAATAATTTACCTCATTGCTAAGATTTTCCCCACTTCTATGGTTGTCCATTGCTTTCGCCAATGCATCTCTCCGTTTCCCCAACTCTTTATTGAGAATTTTCCACCTACTAGATAATGTCATTTCTGTACGGGTTGAACCCGATCTGTCACAAAATTTGGTATGAATTTTTTTCCACATATGACAGAATTTCATCTCATTGCCCAAGAGGAGACAATGACTAATTTGGACCCAACACTCACACAACAACAACATCTTTCATGATGCTCCACCATGCCCCTCCGGTTTCAATAGAAGAAGCCATAATATGATGGAGAAAAATAAAACTTGAAAGTGAAAAAAATACTGAGTAGAAAGTGAATAATAGTTGAAGGAGAAGAAAATGTATGAGGATTTGTGTTAAAAGTGAAGAATATTAGTAGGTATTTATAGAAGAAAAAAAATCATTAGTTTTGGGTATTTTAAAAAAAAATTTAGAATTTTTTTTTTCATTTTTTTGTTGCACAAAAATTGGCTCTGTTGGATTGGAGGACAAAAAGTGATCAGAGAGCTGAGAGGATGCCATATGTCTAGTAGCCGTTGGGGGCTTCTGTATAGCGCAGGTGCAATTTTTTTTAACGATGACATCACCTAGCCCTCGGGCTAAAATCCACCTCGGGCCAGCCCAGTGTCTTGGCCCCTACCTCTACCCAGGCCACCTTGCTGGAATCCGATTTTGGGCCTCACCCCTTCCTCTAGCCCGCCCCTTGCCTGTGCTGCTGGAGAAGATAAGATGAGAAGATAAGACCATTCCGGAAGAATGGCATGCAATAAATTGTTCCATAAGAATGACATGTTTTATGTACAAAAGAGTGTTCCAGAAGAACGACTTGCATTATATATAGAATATCGTTTGAGAAAAATGACTTGGATTATATACAAAAGACCATTCTAGAGGAAAGGCTTGAATCATCCTGATACATATATATTTCTGAATGATTAAATACAATGCAAATCCTGAAGATTACAAGTTGAATACATTGATAATACACTGCATAGATTAAAGGCCCAGAAGGACAACCCATTAACATGTCAATATTAATATGATGCACGCTGAATGCATTAAGCAACTTGAAAGACAATATTTATGACACACTTGGTATCCTTTTGATGAGTCAAAATTCTCGTCCTTAGGGGGAGAATTGGTTGTTCCTGAACAAAAGAATGACGTGAATGATTATGGAATACATTTATTATTGTCTTATCAACAAATTGGTATAGATGATATATGCAACCTAAAAAATTGTAAGTCAAATGCCAGAAGCATATTTACTAACAACTAATCTGTTGCATGCCTGATAGATCTATAGGTTCAAAAGACTTAACTATGCATAAGTGGAGGTTAATTGCAAAAATGCAAGCCCTAATCAAAATAACGGTCTAAAGAAGGTTGTGATCTACATTATATAAATAGTTCATCTTATAAGAGATGATTGTCCATATATAAGAGACAATAAAAGCTCCTGAAGAGATATTGGTATACCATAAAGAACTGAAAGCAATGAGATGCGTATGAAATATGCATGCGCATGCACATGAAAATGGTGGGATCACAAATTGATGATATATTGGTTTATAGTACATACTAAAGTTATCAAGGGCTATACATGATAATATTGCACCACTTGTTATAATTGTTGACAAATGTAAATAAAGATTGACCAACTGGAAGAGGTAGTCCAGTAAAATTGAAAATTTCTTGAAAAGGTGGAATGAATGAACCTATAGTTCAAACACCAAAAGGATATGAAAATGTATATGTTACAAATTGGTGTTTGTGATGAAGTTCAATAAAATTACTTGATATAGCACAATGTTTCCATGTAAAGACATGGGATTATATGCAACTATGTTGTGCATATTTATGGAGAATTCATATACATGAAAATCCCTGAAGGATTTAAAATGCATGAAGCAAATTATTTAAAATATGATGGCTTGTAATGATCCTTGTGTGGATTAAAGTATTTTAGAAGGATATGGTATAATTGTCCTAATGAATATCTCTTATAAAAGGGATATATAAATAATCCAAAATTTGGAAATGGGTTTACCATCATTACAGTATATATATGAAGAATTTTGTTGGAACTCTTGAAGAGTTTAGAAAAACTCCCCTTATTTAATAAAGGAATTTGAGATGAAAAATCTATAAAGATTATGAAGTGTTTCAAACATATTGCTAGAAGTGATTTCTTGAAAAATACAAAGGAACAAATCCCAAGAAATATATAATGTGTCATGCAATATATAAATTGCACAAATCTTGAATAAGTGAAAGAGCCTGAAGCTCAGTATAAGTACTTAATCATCTTAAAATGAATAAATTGCCTCAGTGAGTACCTTGATTTAATTCAAATTCAAAGACATTGCAACATATTCAAATGTTTAAAATTATGAAAAATGTTTAAAGACTCCTGAAGAGCCTATAAAGAATAACATATGCAATTGTTCTCAAAACATACAAGAATATGTATGAATGACTGATTATACCATATAAAGTTTCAATGCTCTTATCATTATAAATATGAACTTATTTTTTTTTTGTATTGGAGAGCATATGAAATTATTCAAGCCATTGTATATAGTAAAAGGCTTATGAAAATAGCCTAGATATTTTTGTAGTACTCCAACCTCAATAGGGATTAGATGAATGAAGACACACATAGATCCTCTAATGATGCTGAAACAACAGGTTTTATACAAGCATTACCAAAGATCACTCCGTGAAGGATGGATGTGTGATCAATATCATTTATGTTGGATCATCAAAGAAGTATAAAGACATCAAGGGGAGCAATTCTTCAGGGGGAGCATCCAATAATATTACAAGATTGATTCACGGATGCCAACTACGGTCAACAATATGGCTTGAAGATATTTTGTGAGCATTAGGGGGAGCGTGCCATCAATAAGATCTTCACACACTGTACTCTTTTTCCTTCGTCCAGGTTTTTGTCCTACTGAGTTTTTCCTGGCAAGGTTTTAACGAGGTAATGTCGCACACGTGTCAGTGTTATATGCATAGAATTTTATGTTACACACGGTTATGCACTCTTTTTCCCTTCGACCAATTTTTGTCCCATTAGGTTTTACATGCAAGGTTTTTAACGAGGCATACTCCATGCATGGTGGACATCAAAGGGAGAGTGTTATAAATATATGGGAATGTGGATGACCACCATAATAACCATTATCTCCACCTTTTCATATTTGTAACATATGCTCTTATT
This sequence comes from Prunus mume, assembly GCF_029339155.1. Taxonomy (NCBI): domain Eukaryota; kingdom Viridiplantae; phylum Streptophyta; class Magnoliopsida; order Rosales; family Rosaceae; genus Prunus; species Prunus mume. The sequence continues at coordinate 19,867,775 of NC_142700.1, read as the reverse complement.
GTTGTAATTAGTAGCTGTAATTTGTGGGTTAAATACCTATAGTTGTAAGCCTACAAATAGAAACTTATCAAAGATGAATGTGACAAGTTTTAGAGGCTAATTTCTATTGTCTTCCTCTACTCTCTAATTCTCTATACAATTTTTCCTTAATTATATAACAGATAGGGCATATACTATTTATGCGAACAGTAATTACCCTTACTTGCCCTTACCCTTTGTCATGGAAAATGAGTGGAAGTGCTCTAAGGGGGAACATAATAAAGTACTGCTTCTGGTTTCAAGAATTTAGTCCCGTTCTCCTAGACCCTATGGTCCAAGGAAGTTGTGGTTACCTACCCTTGGATCAAATCTAAGGGTTGAGAAAAAACTGGTTTAAATATCAATATGTCATATTTTATTTTACTTTTATTGCAATAAAATATTATTTTGGTTATTAATTTTTTTTTAAAATAAAATTTTAATATTAAAGATGAAAATACAATATAGTTACAGAAACCAAAGTTCAAGTTCATGAATTGAAAAAAAGCCCAAAATGTGTTTATAAAAAAATTGAAGTTTTCTCAAACTTGGTTCATGAATCATTCAAATCTAACATTTATAAACAGAAAATTGATCATAAAGACGGAGAACAATAGGAAAATGACTTGGTTGTGGGTCCTTGAAATTCAATCACATTGAAGTGTGAAGAGATGGCTTGATGGCTCCGGATTCGGGTCAATAAATTTTCTTTTGTTTTTGAAAAAATTGAATATTTGAATCAAAATCAAGAGATGAAAATAGATAACCAATAAGAATTAGAGTGAATCTTAAACGACACGTGTTCTTGATTTTCGTCTCCAACGTTGGAGTTGAAGGTAATTGTGAACGACAATGGATGAAGAACATGTTCTTGATTTTTTGAGAGAGAGTGTCTTTCGGTTGGAGTGATTTATTCTTTTTAAAAGTTTTTGTTTTTGTTTAAGTTAAATTAATATTTTGTATAATAAAAGTAATACAATAATGACATATTGATATTTAAATCAGTTTTTTCTCAACCCTTAGATTAGATCCAAGGGTGAGTGATCAAAACTTCCTTGGACCCTAGGGTCTTGGAGAACGAGACTGTTCAAGAATTGCTAAGGAAGAAGGAAAGCCACGGTTCTTTCAATACATTGAACAAATAAAATACATAACTTATTGAATAAATAAAATACCACTTATTAATAAAATAAATAAGTTCATAATTAAAATTTGCATGCGGAAACAAAAATTATAATTTATTGTTGAAACTTCAAAACAAACAAAAAGGAAATTGAAAATACTTAAAATTAAAAATAGCCATAACTTCTTCAACCTCAGGAAAATGTTCGGCATATATTCCACATGCCATAATATCTTTTATTTCACCAAGCATATTATCCATCTTTTCATAAATTTCACCTATCTTTCAGCCATCACCATCATCAAATTTTACCACCAGATAAATTGGCTTTGTGAAATCTAATATTGCCTCAACATGTTCCCAAAAATTATCATCTTGCATGGTATTTTGAACCAGAGTAGCTAAATTCTTTTTGCCTTCATCTAAATTTTTTAACATATCTTTTCATGCTCTTTGAATAACAGTAGTTTGTAGTGCTTCTCTACAATCAACTAGACTCTTTAACAAGATATAATGTAACGCAAATCTTGTTTTAGCTACTTTTAACAACTCTTACTCTTAAAAATTGTCAAAACATGTGTGTGGTTTAAAAAAAATTTGACAATTGACTTCTCAGATTTATAAATTTGTAAGCCACTCAAATTTTTGTGCAATATTTTTAAAAATGAGATTTAAGGTATGAACGACACATAGAGACCAAAAAATATGCTCGTGTACGTTTTCAATATCTCTCCTAGCTGCGGCACAATTACTTGCATTGTCGATTACTACTTGGAGAACATTATACGGTCTCACTTCTTCAATTGCTTCAAGCAAGAGGCTTGCAATCTCTTTACCAGTCTTTTCAATCCCTAACATATCATGTGTACGCAAGAACATAACACCTTTGCTATTGACATCAATGACATTGATCAGTGGTTTATGCTTCGCATTTGTCTACTCGTATGATACAATGGACACTCCATGACTATACCATGTATCTTTTATTGGGGCTAATTCTATTTCAACACTATTTTGTTGTTGCATCCAACAATGAAGTTCTAACCTTTTCATATGAAGGAGCCTTATATCCCTTGGGACCATTGTTAATGGATGTCACCATCTCATGGAATTGAGGGTTACTTAGTACATTGAATGATATGGCATTAGCGCATGGTCCCCTCATAACCTTGATATCCACTATGTCTCTATCCATAGTTTTGAATGAGTCTTGGATCGGTTCTGTCATTGATGAAGGTTGTTGCCTCATCAATGCAGAAGTTTTGAGAGATGAAGAAACAACCTTAAAAAAAAGTGAATACAAAAAATAAGTATTATGATTAAAATAATATAATAACAAAGGAAATTAAAAAAAAATCACTTTTCACTTCTGCATCTTGTACTTTTCTTTGTATTCTATCCAATTCTTCACTCTTATTCAACACAGCTTTACATCTAGCTATATGAGACTTTTCCCAAGTTGAGGACCCAATAAGTGATTATAGATGCGAGTATATGTGCTTGTAAACTTATTGTCGCAGTGCTTGCAAGTCCATGACTTCGCACCACCTGGATTCTTTCCAGATGTTGCACTAGTGAAAATCACTTCATTGAGTAATAGTTTGGCATCCATTTCACCAGACTGACTACCTTTTTTGCTAGAGGATTGAGATTGACTGACGTTCATAATTTCAATAATATCCTTATTTTGGTTCTCATCGGATGAGATTGAGTATACATCATCATCATCTACTTGATGCACTTCTCTTTTTCTTTTTCCCAAAACCATCTTTGAAATATTTTTCTAATAATTGATTAAGAACAATCCACTAATACATATTTATAGGAGTGATCCTCAACCATATGGTACATGTATTATAATTAAAATCAAGTGCATAAATTTGTAGAATGATTGTAGGATGATTCATCTTGTTTGTACCATATCTAGCCAAGCATTTCCAAGCCATTCCAAGCAAGGGGAAGGGAGTCCCACATCGACAATGTTAAATTTAAAAGAGATGGGCAGCAACCCACTACTAGCAACACCGATATTATCTCCAGCTTAACAACTTATAAAGCCCAGTAGGTGTGGGGTTTTATCACAAAAGATCTCGGTGTTATAGGAGTGGAACCACTTATTATAAGTTGTAATTTATTTAGTCAATTTTTTCGATGTAGGGCTTTACATTCTTCAACACGCCCCCTTATGTAGGGGTGGCAATTTCGGACACAACCCTATACACGACTCGAAATCCGCATGAGAAAGTAGCGGGTTCAACCCGCATGATAAAAAAACAAGTCAATTTCGGGTCAACCCGTTCTGACTCGTTTAATAAACGGGTGGGTTTCGGGTCAACCCGCTAACCCGCTATAATACCTGTCTAACCCGTTTATTAAACGGGTCGTGTCTACCCGTGTACAACCCGCTAACCCGCTAAAAAATGAAGAGAAATGGAGACTTCAACACATACACAAGGGGTTTCGAACCCCTACCACCCTCATTTCTCTCAAACGTGTTATCCAGCATGCTACAAACAACTTTATGATTTTATGGTATGCCTTTTGATATTTATAATGTTTTTTTTTTCTTTTGTGTTTTCCTTTCTTTTTGGTCTTTCTTCTCCTTTTTTTTTTTCCTTTCTTCTTTCTCCTCTCTCTCTTTTCCTTTCCTCTTCTCTCCTTTTTTTTTTCTTTCTTTTCCTTCTTTTTAGTTTTCTCTCATCTCTCTTTTTTCTTTCTTTCTTTCCTTCAATCTTCTCTCCTCTCTCTCTCTCTCTCTATGTTTTTTTCTTTCTTTTCCTTCTCTCTTCTCTCCTGTCTCTATCTTTTTTTTTTCTTTCTTTTCCTTATATTTTCTCTACTCTCTCTGTGTTTTTAAATTTAAATTTTTTCAGTTGTGAGTTTCATAACATGCATGTTATTATTTATGAACCTGTTACACGACTCGAAACCTGCATGATAAAAGACAACCCGAACCTGACACGACATGTTTATTAAATGGGTTGGGTTTGGGTTGAGCATTCTTAACACGTTTATTATCTCGACACGACATGAACCCGACACGACATGACCCATTGCCAGCCCTACCCTTATGTGATACCACTACATAGTGGGCCACACGTGGAGCCAAGTCCACATCGGAGTCAAACATTCAAGCTCAATACGTGAACACTACGTATTGGGTAATGGTAAACGTTCATGCCTAACATGTGGGATAAATGCCCAATTCAAACCCAGTCAATCAACCTGCTCTAGTACCATGTTAAATTTTAGAGAGGGGCTAGCGGCCCACTACTAGCAACACCGATATTGTCCCTAACTTAACCACCTACAATGACTAGTAGGTGTGGGGTTTTATCACAAAAATCCAGTTCTCTCATGACAGGCACCCTTGTGCTACTGCCTGTCATGGCCCACGCATATGCCTCCCAACCATCCAGTTCTCTCACGGCTCCATCGTCTCCACCTTCACACCGTGATCCTTCCTCATCAGCTCTTGAGCCGCTCTCCCCTCTGCTTGTGGAACATGAGCCTATTGCCGGACATGTGACCGCCCCAAGTCAGCTTTCCCCCACAATAATTCCAGCTCCTCTTCCTACATATCGCATGACAACTCGCCTCCATTATGGCATTCTCAAACCTAAAGTTCACACTGATGGCACCATCAAATATCCTATCTCTCGGGCTCTCCTCAATGCCTTCATTGATATTGAACCCATATGTTTTTCTCAAGCACAAAAAAGTGCTGAATGGCATCAAGTTATGGCTGATGAAATTAATGCCTTCTCAAAAATCAGACTTGGACTCTTGTTCCCCCATCCCCTTCTCATAATATAGTTGGTAGCAAGTGGATCTTTCGCATTAAACGTGGTTCGGATAGGCGCATTGAACGGTACAAAGCCAGCTTGATGGCCAAGGGCTTTCACCAACAGCTTGGTATTAATTATGCATAGACATTTATTCCTGTCGTCAAACCTGCCACTATACGCACGGTTCTTAGCTTGGTTGTCTCCCGTGGTTGAGTCATTCGCCAACTTAATGTCAGGAATGCATTTTTACATGGGTTTTTATGGGAAGATGTGTATATGACTCAGCCATCAGGGTTTGTTGATCCTCATCGTCATGCTTATGATTACAAACTACACAAAGCCTTATATGGTCTCAAATAAGCCCGGAGAGCTTGGTTTTATCGGATTAGTACATTCCTTTTCTCCATTAGTTTCACTCTTCCTTGTTCATTTTTCAACGCTTTACTCACAAAATTTTCTTGTTACTCTATGTGGACAACATCGTTGTCATTGGTAGCAATCCCACCCTCCTCCAACTATTTATCATCTCCTTGGACCGTGCCTTCGACATCAAAGACCTTGGCCCTTTACACTATTTTCTCGGCCTCCAAGTTCTCTCCTCCACTGGGAACCTCCATATCTCACAGCTCAAGTACTCCATTGATCTATTGCAATGCCATAATTTGCTTCATAGCAAACCTGCATCAACTCCCTTTGCCGCCAAAGCCTCTTTCTCGGCTACTGTTGGCTACTTGTTTGCCAACCCGTCTGAATTCCACGAAATAGCTGGATGCCTATAGTATTTGTGCTTAACTCGACTGACATCTCCTATGCTGTCAATATAGTTGCCCAATACATGAGCTGCTCCGTTCCCTACATGTAGTTGCTGCAAAGCACATCTTGTGTTACATCAAGGGTACTTTTGATTATGGCTTAGTTCTCCATCCTCAACCTCGTGAGGCGCGTTTATAAGCTTACTCCGATGCGGGCCGGGCTTCTTGTCACTCCCAAAGTGGTTACCTTATCTACTTTGGCTCCAACCTCATCTTATAATGCTACAAGAAATAGCCGATCGTCTCATGCTCTAGTGTGGAAACTTCTAGAAATAGCCGAATATTGCTTTATGGCTCACTCTTGCGCCGAAACTTCTTGGCTCTCTTACCTCATCACTAAACTTGACGTTCATCTTTCATATCTCATCCATCTCTATTGTGATAACTTAAGCGTCGCAGATATGGTAGCCAACCTCGTATTCGATGCTCACACACGACACATCGGATTTGACTACCACTTTGTCCGTGACAAGGTTTCTCTTTGCAGCCATCAAGTGTGTTTCATTCCTTCCATCGATTAACTAGTTGACTTACTCACCAAAGCTTTTTCCAAGCCTCGCCACATTCTCCTGCATTCCAAACTTGTTTGTCTCGGCCGTCCAGTTTGCTTGAAGGGGGGGCGGGGAGGGGAGTGTTAACATAGTTGTCGAATCCCCACAATCTCTCCACTATTTCTCCTTAACTTGCTCATATGTAATCAAGTGTATATGATAGTCAACTCATGTCATTGATTTTCAAGATTTACTTTCTATTTGTATACCAATATGCACAGTATATAATTGTACCTTGTTTACCTCAATGAATATCAAGAATCATATTTCTACATTTAGTTTTTCAAGATCTTTCCTCGAAACTCTTAAAATGGCTTTCTCTTCTTCTTACTCAAAACATTTCAATTTAAATGTTGCTCCCAAAGCAACACGTGATGCCAAAGTTTGACATCCATCGTTAAATTTATATCCCAAAATCGTCATCTCACGGTTAATGATTCTGTGATGATAAATGATACAACTGCTACTGTAGTAGCTAGGAATTTTCTTATTCTTATGGATGAAATATTATTAAAAGGAAGGTCTGATGAAGAGTTGTTGATGACACTATGACTTTTAGCATTCATAGCGCTGCATCTGTCTCCAACCTGGCTCGTTGTTTGCTTGCCAGAGTAGATGAGATTTAGGAGCTAAACACCCAAAATTTTACTCTTCAGAGAATGCTTCAAGATTCTCAACAAGAGGTTGAAAACCTTAAACAGAAGAATAAGGCTTTGTCGAAACTAGTGGGTTCATACCCTAAGGATATGTAAACAAAGCTTGACATGCCTAATGGAACTTGATAGATTTTACAAAGCCTACTTATTTCTTGCAGATGAAAAGAATCAATTTGTTATATGCTCTTTTCCTGTTATAATAATTGAGCAAATTCTTAAACTTGCATCTGTGGTTTTTATGTCCTTTTAAAATAATGGGTTGGAACCTTTTGTCCTATAGGTTCAACTAACCACATTAAATCTCTTGAATTATATATTTCAATACATGTGTGTTCGAAACTTCTGGCATAGGTTAAATACAACCTAAGAATTTTAATTGTCATTTTCAAAATGAGCATGAAATATAAATTGAGGAAGAACCATAATAATACTGCTATATAGCAGTGAAGAACATTAACTAGTATATACCCAAAACTTCAAGTTCATGATTTATGATATGTTGAGATCCATGGACTTCCAGCCCAGATCATATTATATCATGATATTATTCACTTTAAGAGGATTCTTTAGCAACTCAAACTCATAAAATGTAGTTCTTCCTTGAGGTGTCGATTGTAATAAAATTGAGCTTTGTTAAACTCATCATTTTCTTATGCCGAAGAAACATGTGGTGTGCCATAACTTGCAATATTACCTCAATAAGTTAATGTTAGAACTTCAGGTTGTCAATGTTGTTTAGATTTTGATCTTCAGGCCAAAATTATATATTCTCATGATATGGACATTCTTAGAACTTCATGTTCATATTTCGGGACTTCAAGCCCTAACTTAATTGTCCATGTTCTGAGCGACTTCTGACATCTCATTTAATTGTTCATCCATGAGTTTAGGAAATTGCATGTCCCTTTAGGTACATAGCAACGGTGCACCAAAATGTTACTATTCATGCATACAACACTATTCACATATACGATCACTATTCATGTATATGGTACAATTTACGTATACATGTATTATTAATTGATTCATGTATATGGTACAGTTTAAGTATATGGGTACTATTCATTAATTCATGAAGATGGTGCTATTCATCCGTGCATTACGTTTGTTGGTACATTTACTATTTATGTGTATGACACTATTCATCGCGACAATATTGTTACATTATCAAGGAACTTTAGGTCTTGATTTATATGTCAAGAATCAAGGATCTTCACGTCCAATCACTTTTTCACAAATTAGTATCGAGGGCGTCTGTCAGCTCTTATATTATTATCATCATCAAGGATATCCAAGTTCTGATGTAGTTGTATGATGAGGATTAAGGAACTTTAGGTCCTAATCTCTTGCATGATCTAAAATTCATCATAATAAAGTTGTATGGTTAATGTTTTTTTAGCTGAATTATAAATGCAATCCCAAACTTTCTAAAAAAAAAGAAAATGTCACCCATCTTCCATCCGTCCCTGTAAAAAATTAAATAGTTTTATTTATTTCTTTTGGCTTGCAATTAATTGGTTTTTCATTTTCTCAAAACTTGCTACTGAATATTATATTAATATAATTGGACAGAATTCAATGATGCCAGAATCAGATTTATTAAACCCTAACCAACATCACAATACCCTCTTCCCCTTTTTCCCCCTTTCCTCTAGCCACATCACAAAGCATCCAAGTTGATAGATAGTGGACGAAGTTAGGTTGTAAACAATATGTGATTTAGGTAGAGTTTGTTGCCATGGGTTTGGTCTTAAAAATTTCATAAAGGGAAGGGAATTAGCTTTGCCGTCAAGGATGAAGCTGCTGTGCATGGAGAGGGAGACTGGATTTGGATGGTTAGACTAGGGATGGCAGAAATTTCTGACGGGGTAGGTCTCTAGTGGGTCCCCGACCTTAATGGGGAGAGATTTCGGGGCAAAATGAGTATCGGGTACGGGAATTCCTAAACTTGAAAAATCCCCAATGGGTATGGGGCGGGGATGGTATTAGCCTCCTCATCCCCGAACCCGACCCGAAAATATATATGTTTATATTTAAATAAATAAATAAATAAATAATTATAATATTTATGTTTAACCCTAAATTAACCCCCATCTCCTTATTCTTCCTAATTTTCTCTGAGATTTCATATTGATGTGATTTTGAATAGTTGAATTGAACTTTTTAGTTAATTTGGATGTGTTGAATGATAATTTAATATGAAACTTAATATTAAAATGTATGATAAATATTTTTTATGCCAAAAAAAAAAAAAAAAGGAGATTCAAGAAGGATATGGGGGATAGTCCCCCGACGTGGACGGGGACGGGGATTCCCCGGAACCTATTAAGTGGGGATAGGTTTGGGGACAGGGATGGAGATGGAGACAAAGATGGGGATGATATTGTCATACTTGGCCCCTACCAAACCCGTTACCATCCCTAGGTTAGACAACTTAATGAGACCCACTTCACATTTGTGCCGTCGAGCCAACCACCAATTGCCACCATGCACATTTGTTTTCAGCCTTATAACAAAGGTCTTATTGTTTGTATAAAAAAAACTAAAAACAAAAAGTCTTATCACCGAGAAAAAAGGAGTCTTTTTTACAATACAACACATTCACTACTTGGAAAGTTACCCACCCGTTATTAATAGTCTACCAATTATAGACCTCCCGTTGATGGTAAAATTTACGGTTTTTCCTTTGTTTCATGTTTGACCTCTTGAAAGGACAAAAATAATAAACAATTTCAACAAATTTACCATTACGTTTTCCAAAAGTTCATATATTGCTTAAACACTAAGCAAGTTCAAAAGTTTTGGATACTATAACGTTAGTGCTAATTTTATGAAAATGAAGAACCTTTGAAGATTATCAGAAATTCTTTGTAATTGTCCTTGTTTAAATATAAGTTCTCGGATACAACAGTAGCTAACTGCTCTTAATTCCTCAAATGACAACTTCTTGCAATGACACTTTAAATTTGTAAAGAGGCAACAGAAAAATCTTGTCATGAAAGTGAGGGTAAATTTCTAACATTAATCCCATAATTGATCATAAAAGATATTTGTGATTCCATTAGGAATCCGAATCCCCTATTTTGATTTTATGTGCTAAAATTTGCTTGACTTTTGTCTTATACAGCAAAGAGACAGCTACGTTTATCCAACTCCCAAGTCTTGTCTTCCCAAGTCTTCGAAGGATGTTCCGAAAAAAAAAAAAAACAAAAACAAAACAAAACAAAGAAGAAGCTCAAAACCACCACTCATTTCTCTCAGTCTTTGTCACAACAAAATTGTAGTACAAAACTTTCTTCCCAAAAATTCCTATTTCGTCTGCTTCGTACTACTCTCTGTTTCTCTTCCACCCGACAACCAAACCCGTAAACAAAACCCACCCTCCCAATTTATAAACACACCCACAAACAAACCTATTAAGCCCAATGCCTCTCTCTCCCTTCCTCTCAAACCCACAAAAAAAACAGACAATAATGGCTCCTCCTCCTCTGCCTCGCCCACTTCTCCTCTGTTTTCTCATCCTCCTCTGCCTCACCATCCCCGCCTTAGCCCACAGTGGCCACCCTGACGAAAACAACAACGAACCTGCCACAGACGACATCGAACCCACCACAGACCTTCGTTCAAAGCCTCTGATACTGGCCAAGATTTGGTGCCTGATTATAATCTTTGTTGCGACCTTCATACCTGGAGTTTCGCCTTGCTTTTTCAAGTGGTCTGAATGGTTCTTGGTTTTGGGTACGCAGTTTGCTGGGGGTGTGTTTCTGGGTACGGCTCTGATGCACTTTCTGAGTGATGCCGATGAGACTTTCAAGGACTTGACTAAAAAAGAGTACCCTTTTGCATTTATGTTGGCTTGTGGGGGGTTCTTGCTCACCATGCTTGCTGATTGTGTGATTTCGTATGTTTTGGAGAAGAACAAAGGTGGCGGGTCTGCTCCCGATCTTGAGCTGCAAGGTAAGTGGTTGGTTATTCAGATTTTTGTTCTGTGGAATTGAATTCTCTTTGGTTGTTCACTGCGTGAATTTTGTTGAATATACAACTGTTTGATGCTACAATCGTCCTTGAGATTTGAACTCGCGTACAACTTAATATTAACATAATGGAAAGTGGAGGCTGGGTGCTATTAGACTTTAGAGCACCTCCACCCCAAAAGGTAAGGACAAAGCAAAGACAAGGCAAAGACAAGGCAAAGTTTCACGTGAATAGTGCAGCCTTGTCTTTTTTGATTCCATCCCAAAAGGCAAGGGCAAGGGCAAATACTATTCACTTTAATTTATTTTCTATTTTTTTAATAAACCATTAATTTTGATAAGTTTTTCAGATAATATTTTCGGTTGTCATGTGTCAATATTTATTATAAAATTCTCACATAAAATTCAGATAACATTTTAGGATAAAATTTTCAAATTAAATTTTCGAATAAGATTTTCGGTTGCTACGTGCCCATATTTATTATAAAATTCACATATCAATCATCATACAATTGAAATACCTACTTACTCATCATACAATTGAAATACTCTCAGTACTCATAGTCCGACACAATAGAGTACAAGGACAACTCAATCATTGGAGGAGGTAGTTCCACCGGATCATGACTTGGGGGAGTACTTTCCTTCGGAGGACGTAATAGTGCCATTATTTCCGACACAGAATGTACCACTGGAATTGACTGCAGGCATTGTTCACTTGAGGAGCCATGTGTAATGGTTTTCCTCTTTTTTGTTTTCCCTTGAATAATCTATTAAAAAAAATGAAATTGGAAATGCAAGAAATATATATAATAAAAAATGACATTAAATTGAATAAAATGGCAATTAATTTTTTTTTATTTACCTCGTCGCCAAGATTTTGACCTCTTCGAACGTTTGTCCACGACCCTTCGGCTTCGATGGAAGAGGCCATTTATTTTTGCACAAATGGAATTTTGTAGTAGAAAATTTGGTATGGAAAGTGAAAAATATTGGAAGGAGATGAATTTGTAAAATGATTTGGTGTGGAAAGTGAATAATATTGGTAGGTATTTATAGAAATTTTTTTATATATTTTTTTTCAATTTTTTTAAGCAAAAAATTGGACAGCCGTTGGATTGGGCAAGATTTTTTTATCGAAGGCTCCAGGAGAAGCCATCAGTCTGTAGCCGTTGGGCTATATGGGTTGGTGGATCGTGACGTTAGCAACCGCGAGCAACATCCTAGTCCATTTTTGCTGTGGGCTTGCCCGGCTGGCCTTCTGCGCTAGAGGTGGAATTGGGGCTGGGGTGCTGTTGCCATGGCAGGTATGTAGCGCTGCACTTGCTCTTAGACCAAATGCTCATTGGATTTGATGTGGGATTTCTTATTTCCGTTCTTTTACTTTTCTTTTGATAGCTTGGGTACATGTTAAAAGTATAAGGCTTTTTATCACAATTGGTCCCTGAGGTTGACGGAAGCTAACGGCAGAGACCATTTTGATGTGTGGAGGCTAACCTTAAGGACCATTAGTGTCACAAAAAAATGTTAGGGATGAAAGGTGATTATTTCACAAATCTCAGGGACCATTTGTGATAAAAAGCCAAAGTATAAATTGGCTTTGTCTGGTGTATGTGTATTCTTTCTTATGAGAATTGTAATTGGGGTGGTTGTTTACCATGGCTAAGTTGTGACATTACATTAAGAAGCAAAACTGGGCGTAATGTTTAAGCTCTGTGACATTAAAAAAAAAAGAAAAAAACATGTTTATCTGATAATTTTGTCTCTGCTACCAAAAAGATGTAAAGGTTTTTATGGCAATCAATTTACACATTTCTTTGTTACAGGGAGTGCTGAGCAGGGAAAGCGTGGTCAAAATGGCAATGAGGTGAGACATATATAGTTCTCGAATTCTCAAATCTACTGGTGGTATCTGGATCAACATATGTATAGGGAATTTACTTGGTGGTGGTTCTGAGACTAACTGGATACTTGTTTTTGTTTTCCCTGACAGAGCCAAGTGGCTGTTGCAAATGCTAGCTCACTTGGGGATAGCATCTTGTTGATTGTAGCATTGTGTTTCCACTCTGTCTTTGAGGGCATTGCAATTGGAGTCGCTAACACTAAAGCCGATGCTTGGAAAGCCTTATGGACAATTTCTTTGCACAAGGTATTTGCAGCCATTGCCATGGGCATAGCTCTCCTTCGAATGATGCCTAACCGTCCCTTCTTATCGTGTGCTGTCTATGCTTTTGCATTTGCTATATCAAGTCCTATCGGTGTGGCCATCGGAATCCTAATAGATGCGACAACCCAAGGAGCTGTGGCAGACTGGATATTCGCGATTTCAATGGGTATAGCATGTGGAGTGTTCATCTATGTAGCAGTAAACCATCTATTGGCGAAAGGTTATAAACCCAACAAAGCAGTTTCCATCGACAAACCCCATTACAAGTTTTTGGCAGTTTTGTTGGGTGTCGGGGTAATAGCTGTCGTGATGATTTGGGACACTTGAAGCCATGCCAAAGATTGTTCCTGCACGATTTGTTAGTGGAATATTGCATTTTGAAGCATATTAGTAGCAAAGCAAGTGTGATAGATTATAGATACCTGATTTTTTTCTTTTGGCATAATGTTTTGCTATCATAAGTTATTAGTTAAAGTTGTAGGGCTCTTAAAAGATCTCCAAGAATGCTTATTTGTAACATAGTCAAATTCTTACACTGTTTACGCATCTCATATTTTCCTTGAATTACTTGTGAGGGTAATTCTTTTGTTGTTGTTGTTGCCAAAAGAGGGAAGATTTTGTTGGTATGAGCCTTGATTTCCTAGTGTGATTCACGTTATCTAATTAGAGTAGTTACCTAGTTAGGATTCATTGTAATTAGCTAATTACTTTTCCTTGTAGGAAAAGTCAACTTGTACTTGTGTGTGTGTATATATATATATATATCATCCTTATGGAGAAATATGAAATATAATTCACAATCATTCAATCCTGTGTTTTAGTTTAAGTTGGTATTAGAGCCAGTTAACACCGGTCTCTCAAAACAAAACCCAAAAATCCCTAGCCCATAGGCAACATCAACCGTCAACATCAATAATATTAATATATATATATATATATATAAACAACTGCCGCAAAATAGTGGACGACCCTTTTCGTCACAAACCTAGTGTGGCAAAAGACTTCTAAAACTACAAATCCATCCAAACTTGTTCTTTGTCGTCCATGGTTTTCGAAGATATCCTAAACACCCCAAGCACTGCTGCCAAATCCAGTGCTTTAGAGACCCACACAACTCTTGACATGCCACAACCAATTGTTGCATTTCGCAATGAAAATTAGGCTACCCTGTTCACCATACAGTTGAATAGAAAGAATTATAGCACTTGGTCAAAGATGATGTTACTTCATGTGCCAAGCCACGGAAAAAGAGGTTATTTGCTAGGGAAGGTGGTTGAAGTGGAGGAGGACTCTCCAGGCTTTGATTCACGATGTATTGAGGACTCCGTTGTTAATGGATGGTTGATAAAAACCATGGAAACATATTTGGTAGAATTATTCTTGGATCTACCAACCGCTAAGGATGTCTGGGAGAGTGCAGCCCAGATGTATTATGATGTGTCTGATGAGTCGTAGATTTATGAATTAAGATGTAAAGCAACCCGTATTACTTAAGGGGATCATGATATTACTTCATACTTTGTTGAGCTCAAGAATGTTTGGTTGGAACTTAACTGTCGTCGTTCAATCAACATGAAGTGCCCTTATGATGTGAAGATTCGACATAATGAAACACAAAAAGACTATTTATGATTTTCTTGCATGTTTAGATGATGAGTTTGATAAAATTTGAGGAGATTTGTTGAGGTTGAGTTAATTGCCCAAATTGGAGGAGTCGTTTGCTTTTGTTTGTAAAGAGGCCCAATGCCAAGAGACGATGCTCAAGAAGGATGGAAAGACTGAATCCTTTGTTGTTATGGTTTCTAAAGCCCTTGCTGCTAGTTTTTTTTTTCCCGTCCAACCTTTGAGAAAAAAGAAAACATGCATTGCACTTACTGTAATAGGCACCGTTATATAGAGACCCCTTTTTTTTCACAAGAATAGCAGTACAAGCTTCCCGCCAACCAATACCACACAAAACATACAAAGCAATAAATTCACTAGCAAATTTATACCATGTCACCAAGCTCCCTCTTGAATGTTGGTGCACTATTATAATAAATTGAAAATGACCATAAATAATTTGAGAGAGAAGAAGAAGAAGAAGAAGAAGAAATACAAGGGCAAGCGTCGAACAGGTCTCATCAAGTCGTCCTCCAACTAGTTTTTTCTTGATTTGAATCGGTAAACAAAGGAGTACTGCTGATCAATCAAAGCGCATTGAAAAATTAAACTCTACAGCCTCTACTCCATATTAGATCACATTTTGATCGATAAGCTTAACCAGAAAAAAACAAAGAAAAAAAGAAATGGTTTTCCTTATTCTTCTTTTCTCCACCTTCCCAAATGGAAAGTTGGATTATTTTAAAAGTAAATTGAGGTTACACCCATAAAATTCATTTAAAATCAACTAGAGCCCTTCCTTTTATTTTTCTTTTTAAAATAAGCAATTTTTTCAAATAATACCCGATGACTAGGATCCAACTAAGCAATTACCTAATATAACTCAATATCTGATTTATTATATTTTTCGGATTCCAAAATTACCCATATTTATAATTTAACGTGTTATGTGGGAGGTGTGTTAAGCCTTGGTTCATGGATTTATTGTTGGGAGTTTCACTAAAACACCTAAAATGGAGGTTGAAATTATAAAAAAACCCAACACCCAAAACACTTTATAAACACACCCAAAACCCATCATTATACACACTCAAAACCCATTTATAAACACACCCAAAAAGTTGACTTTGGGGTTGATTTTGAGTGTATTTCTATGTTTAAATAGTACTTGAGTTTTTTTTTATAAATACATGTCTAGGATTGGGTTTATTTATAAATTTGTATTTATTGTTTTGATTTCCTCCCACCGAATTATCCTGCAATTCAATCCTCTTTATGCATCAATTTTGATTATGAATTTAATTTGCATAATGGTATTTCGATAAATGAAAGAGTATATCCATCATATGCAAGTGCCATCTAAGTAAATTGAGGTTACAACCATAAAATTCATTTAAAATCATCTAGAGCCCTTCCTTCTATTTTTCTATTTAAAATACCCAATTTTTTTCAAATAATACTCAATGTCTAGGCTCCAACTAAGCAGTTACTTAATATAACTTAAAATCTGATTTTTTTTTTCGGACTCCAAAATTACCACTTTTTATAATTTAATGTGTTATGTGGGAGGTGTATCAAGCCTTGGTTTCTAAATTTATTATTTTGATTTCCTTCCACCGAATTATCCTAAATTCAATCCTCTTTAAGCATCAGTTTTGATTATGAATTTAATTTGCATAATGGTATTTTGCATAGGGATAGTGATTTGTTTGATCAGTTTTATTTTTATGAGAAAAGCCCTATTTTTCCTTCACGAAGTTCTTGTTGCATCCAGGATTCCGACGCCGACAACATGATTGCGACAAACTATTCCTGCGCTGACGACTTAATTCTTGAGTGGTCTACCATACATAACACAGGTAATTTATGCATATTTAGAAACAAATTTTCTATTTAAACAACACTATTCTCTTTGTTCACCCCAATACTTAAATCATTAAGCTGTAAGTTTTATTGTTGTGTAAAAAGACAAAAAAAAGTCATCCAACTTAATAATTAACCCGAGTACATCTATACACACACCCCACCACTCTTCATATTGAGTTTTAGAAACCTCCTTCCAACTTCCTGTTTACAAACTCACTCACTCACTCACTCTCTCTCTCTCTCAACAATACCCAAGTGTTAGAATTCTAGTTACAGTTCTTGGAGAGAGGTAAAGTTGTTCTCTCTCTAGAAAGTATTAAATTTCGGATTTGGCATTTCATTTGTTTGTGTTTTTTTTTTGTTGGGAACAAAGAAAATTATGGGGTTTAAATAGAAAATCTCTTTTAGTTCTTATTTTTTCAATTTGGGGTGTATTTAAGGGTAGTTTGGGAAGATAGTGAGGTTTTCTTGGAAATTATGAAAATTTAAATTAAAAGTTGGGGTAAACTTAGAACATGGGGTGAACTAAGAGAAGTATGAGGTTTAAATAGAAAATCTCTTTAGAAATATGATTTTGTAATTGGTCGGGGTTGATTGCAAGCATAAATAAATTGCTTGTCTTTGATAGCCAAAATTGTAACCACATGAACAAATAAAGTAAAAACTCGTTCGCGGAAACCGCTTTCTCCTTTGGAGTCTTTGTTCTGGTGACATGCCCTTATCTAACTTCATCCTGTAGAAGACAATCGCACATGATGGATATACTCTTTTATTTATCAAATTCATCCAAGTTGGACGCTTGCCTCTCTTGTGTTCAGTCTATATAAAAGGTTTTGAGTTGGCTTATTAGCAGAGAAACTCTCAAATCTGAATTCTAACCACTTCCAAGCCTTTTCAATCCACGAAGAATGCTAGCAACCTTCTCTCTAACCTTCCCCTTCGGACCTTCTCTAATTTTTGCTTGACATGTGTCATTCTTCTTACACTTAAAACAATGTCATTAGTATATTATATAAGCTAACTTTTGCTTTTCAAGTTTACCCTTATTAAATGTATTCAATTTATCCAAAAAAAATTCACAACTTTCTTACCATCTTATTAAATTTTTTTTAGCGTCAATTATTTTTTTTAAAGAAAATGTTTGTTAAAAAAAAAGGAGAGGAAATATCCTTTTTTTTTAAATAAAAGAAAGTCTAAACTTGACATTAAAAAAAAGGGACATTTCCTCTTTTTTTAAAAAGCGGACATTTTCTTAAATTTAAAAAAAAAATGGTGAGAAAGTTGTGAAATTTTTTGGGATAAATTGAATACATTTAATAAGGGTAAACTTGGAAAGTAAAAGTTAGCTTGTATAATATATTAATGACATTGTTTTAAGTGTAAGGAGAATAACACATGTCAAGCAAAA
Source organism: Prunus mume (assembly GCF_029339155.1). Classification (NCBI taxonomy): domain Eukaryota; kingdom Viridiplantae; phylum Streptophyta; class Magnoliopsida; order Rosales; family Rosaceae; genus Prunus; species Prunus mume. The sequence goes on along the minus strand of NC_142700.1, from coordinate 19,849,810 downwards.
AAAGAAGAAAGTCTGAAAGAGAAGGTTAGAGAGAAGGTTCTAGCATTCCTCTTCAATCCACCAGGACAAAACTTACTAGTCTCTCAAGTCCCCACACCACATGACTCGGCCGCCTACTCTTTATAGCAGTACAAGCTTCCCGCCAACCAATACCACACAAAACATACAAAGCAATAAATTCACAAGCATATTTAGACCATGTCACCAAGCTCCCTCTTGAATGTTGGTGCCCTATTATAATAAATTGAAAATGACTGCAAATAAAGAGCGAAGAAGAAGAAGAAGAAGAAGAAGAAATACAAGGGTAAGCGTCGAATAGGTCTCATCAAGTCGTCCTCCAACTAGTTTTTTCTTGATTTGAATCGGTAAGCAAAGGAGTGCTGCTGATAAGTCAAAGCACATTGAAGAATTAAATTCTACAGCCTCTGCTCTATATTAGATCACAATTTGATCGGCTTACCCAAAAAAAAAAAAAAATTAGAAATGGTTTTCCTTCTTCTTCTTTCGTTTTAGTTAGCCCCTTGTGTGACATCATTAGACTTCAATTTCTCCACCTCCCCAAATGGAATGTTGGATTATTTTTAAAGTAAATTGAGGTCACACCCTTAAAATTAGTTTAAAATCATCTACAGCCATTCCTTTTATTTTTCTATTTAAAATACCCTATTTTTTCAAATAATACCCAATGACTAGGATCCGACTAAGCAGTTACCTAATATAACTAAAAATCTGATTTATTATATTTTTTGGATTCCAAAATTACCCTTATTTATAATTTAACGTGTTATGTGGGAGGTGTATTAAGCCTTAATTGGTTCCTAGATTTATTGTTTTGATTTCCTCCCACCGAATTATCCTGAATTCAATCCTCTTTAGGCATCAATTTCGATTATGAATTTAATTTACATAATGGTATTTTGCATAGGGAGAGTGACTTGTTGGATCAGTTTTATTTTTCTGAGAAAAGCCCTATTTTTCCTTCACAGGAGTTCTTGTTGCATCCAGGATTCCGACGCTGACAACATGATTCCGACAAACTATTTCGGCGCCGATGACTAAAATCTTGAGTGGTCTGCCCTGCATAACATAGGTAATTTATGCATATTTAGAAATATGATTTCTTAACTGGTCGGAGTTGATTATAAGCTTAAATAAATTGCTCGTCTTTGATCGCCAAAATTGAAACCACATGAACAAATAAAGTAAAAACTCGATCGAGAAAACCGCTTTCTCCTTTGGAGTCTTTGTTCTGGTGACATGCCCTTATCTAACTTCATCTTGTAGATGACACTCGCATATGATGGATATACTCTTTCATTTATCAAATTCATCAAAGTTGGACGCTTGCCTCTTTTGTGTTCGGTCTACATAAAAGGCACTTCTAGAAAGTTTTGAGTTGGCTTATTAGCAGAGACACTCTCAAATCTGAATTCTAACCACTTCCAAGCCTTTTCAATCGACCAGGACAAAACTTACTAGTCTCTCAAGTCCCCACACAACATGACTAGCCCGCCTACTCTTTATAGCAGTACAAGCTTCCCGCCAACCAATACCACACAAAACATACAAAGCAAAAAATTCACAAGCAAATTTAGACCATGCCACCAATCTCCCTCTTGAATGTTGGTGCACTATTATAATAAATTGAAAATGACCGTAAATAATTTGAGAGCGAAGAAGAAGAAGAAGAAATACAAGGGTAAGCGTCGAATAGGTCTCATCAAGTCGTCCTCCAACTAGATTTTTCTTGATTTGGAAAATTAAACTCTACAGGCTCTGCTCTATATTAGATCAGAATTTGATCGGTAAGCTTACCCAGAAAAAAAAAAATTTGAAATGGTTTTCCTTCTACTTCTTTTGTTTTAGTTTGTGTGACATCATTAGACTTCAATTTCTCCACCATCCCAAATGGAATGTTGGATTATTTTTAAAGTAAATTGAGGTTACACCTATAAAATTCATTTAAAATCATCTAGACACCTTCCTTTTATTTTTCTACTTAAAATACACAATTTTTTCAAATAATACCCAATGCCTAGGATTCTACTAAGCAATTACCTAATATAACTTAAAATCTGACTTATTATATTTCTTGGATTCCAAAATTACCCATATTTATAATTTAACGTGTTATGTGGCAGGAGTATTAAGCCTTGGTTCCTAGATTTAATGTTTTGATTTCCTCCCACTGAATTATCCTGCAATTCAATCTTCTTTATGCATCAATTTGGATTATGAATTTAATTTGCATAATTGTATTTTGATAAATGAAAGAATATAAGCATCATATGCGAGTGCCATCTAAGTAAATTGAGCGTTGGCAGTGGAGGGTGAGGCCATTCGAGAAGCACTGATGGCCTGCGTTCAATGTGGATTATCTAAACTAGAGGTTGAATTTGATTCTTTACAAATTCTTCGAATGCTTTGTGGGGAGCGGAAAATTGATATTACTGTGGAATCCATTATTTTTGACATAAAGCAAATGGTGGCGCAATGTCAACATTGTGTCTTCCTGTTGAATCCTCGTCATTGTAACAAGGCAGCGCATAAAATTGAGGCCTTTGTATCAAGAGTCGGCGGTATCCATACTTGGGTGTAATTATGGCATGAGTGAATTTTTGATACTCTTGCTAGTGATGTATACCTTACTATTCGTCTTTAATAATATTCTCTCATCGTTTGGCCAAAAAATAAAAAATAAAAAAATTAAAAAAATTGAGGTTACAACCATAAAATTCTTTTAAAATCATCTAGAGCCCTTCCTTTAATTTTTCAATTTAAAATACCCAATTTTTCAAATAATACTCAATGTCCAGGATCCAACTAAGTAGTTACCTAATATAACTTAAAATCTGATTTTTTATATTTTTCGGACTCCAAAATTACCCCTTTTAATAATTTAACGGGTTATGTGGGAGGTGTATTAAGCCTTGGTTCCTGAATTTATTCTTTTGATTTCCTCCCACCGAATTATCCTGAATTCAATCCTCTTTATACATAAGTTTTGATTATGAATTTAATTTGGATAATGGTATTTTGCATAGGGCTAGTGATTTGTTGGATCAGTTTTATTTTCATGAGAAAAGCCCTATTTTTCCTTCACGGAGTTCTTGTTGCATCCAGGGTTCCGATGCCAACAGCATGATTGCAACAAACTATTCCGGCGCCGACGACTTAATTCTTAAGTGGTCTACCCTGCATAACACAGGTAATTTATGCATATTTAGACATATGATTTCTTAATTGGTCGGAGTTGATTGCAAGCTTAAATAAATTGCTTGTCTTTAATCGCCAAAATTGTAACCACATGAACAAATAAAGTAAACACTCGATCGCGAAAACCGCTTTCTCCTTTGGAGACTTTGTTCTGGTGACATGCCTTAGCTTCATCTTGTAGAGATGACACTCGCATATGATGGATATACTCGTTTATTTATCAAATTCATCCAAGTTGGACGCTTGCTTCTCTTGTTTGTTCAGTCTATATGAAAGGTACTTCTAGAAAGTTTTCAGTTGGCTTATTAGCGGAGAAACTCTCTAATCTGAATTCTAACCACTTCCAAGCCTTTTCAATCGACCAGGACAAAACTTACTAGTCTCTCAAGTCCCCACACCGCATGACTTGCCCGCCTACTCTTTATAGCAGTACAAGCTTCCCGCCAACCAATACCACACAAAACATACAAAGCAATAAATTCACAAGCAAATTTAGACCATGTCACCAAGCTCCATGTTGAATGTTGGTGCACTATTATAATAAATTGAAAATGACTGAATAATTTGAGAGGGAAGAAGAAGAAGAAGAAGAAATACAGGGGTAAGCGTCGAATAGGTCTCATCAAGTCGTCCTCCAACTAGTTTTTTCTTGATTTGAATCGGTAAGCAAAGGAGTACTGCTGATCAGTCAAAGCACATTGAAGAATTAAATTCTACAGCCTCTGCTCTATATTAGATCACAATTTGATCGGTAAGCTTACCCAAAAATAAAAATAAATTAGAAATGGTTTTCCTTCTTCTTCTTTCGTTTTAGTTAGCCCCTTGTGTGACATCATTAGACTTCAATTTCTCCACCTCCCCAAATGGAATGTTGGATTATTTTTAAAGTAAATTGAGGTTACACCCATAAAATTCATTTAAATTCATCTAGAGCCCTTCCTTAATTTTTCGATTTAAAATACGCAATTTTTTCAAATAATATCCGATGACTAGGATCCAACTAAGCACTTACCTAATATAACTTAAAATCTGATTTATTTTATTTTTTGAATTCCAAAATTACCCATATTTATAATTTAATGTCTTATGTGGGAGGTGTATTAAGCCTTGGTTCTTGAATTTATTTTTTTGATTTCCTCCCACCGAATTATCTTGCAATTCAATCCTCTTTATGCATCAGTTTTGATTATGAATTTAATTTGCATAATGATATTTTGATATATGAAAGAGTATATCCATCATATGCGAGTGTCATCTTAGTAAATTGAGGTTACACCTTTAAAATTCATTTAAAATCATCTACAACTCTTCCTTTTTTTTTTAAAATATAAAATACCCAATTTTTTTTAAGGGAGTTTCACTAAAACACCCAAAATGGGGGTTGAAATTATAAAAAAACCCAAGCACTATTTAAACATATAAACACACCCAAAACCCATCATTACACACACTCAAAACTCATTTATAAACACACCCAAAAAGTTGACTTTAGGGTTGATTTTGGGTGTGTTTCTATGTTTAAATAGTGCTTGAGTTTTTTTATAAATACATGTCTAGGATTGAGTTTATTTATAAATTTGTATTTTTTTAAATAATACTCGCTGACTCGCCCGCCTACTCTTTATAGCAGTACAAGCTTCCTGCCAACTAATACCGCATAAAATGTACAAAGCAATAAATTCACAAGCAAATTTAGACCATGTCACCAAGCTCCCTCTTGAATGTTGGTGCACTATTATAATAAATTGAAAATGACTGTAAATAATTTGAGAGAGAAGAAGAAGAAGCAGAAATACAAGGGTAAGTGTCGAATAGGTCTCATCAGGTCGTCCTCCAACTAGATTTTTCTTGATTTGAATTGGTAAGCAAAGGAGTATTGCTGGCCAAAGGACATTGAAAAATTAAGGAGATATTTAGTGATATACCCATTCTTAGCACTAATATTATAAATAAATCCTACACAATTGAATTTCTATAAACAAACCAAAAAACAACCAAAAAAATGACAGCTGGTCTTATTGAATTTAATATTGATTATTAAATTACTTTGATGCCCTATTGAGTGTTTTGGGTATTTTTATGAGATTTTGGGGTTGGGCTTGCTTTAAGAAATTGATGGCAGTTTTGTAATTTATAAGAAGTTAAAAGTTTTTTTGTTATGTTGTAAATGAGCTTTGGGTGTGTTTCTAAAGTCCATTTCATATGGTGTATTTTTATAATTTGGGCCTCTATATTTGGTATAATAGTGAATCTCCCAAAATTAAACTCTACAGCTAGCCTCTGCTCTATATTAGATCACAATTTGATCTGCAAGTACCCAGAAAAAGAAAAAACAAATTAGAAATGGTTTTCCTTCTTCTGCTTTTGTTTCAGTTAGCCCCTTGTGTGACATCATTAGACTTCGGTTTCTCCACCTTCCGAAATGGAAAAAACACCATATCTCTGGAGGGAGATGCTCGCATCGATGGAGAATTCCTCCTACTCACCAAAAGTGCTATTGATGACGTAAAGGAACAAAGTGTGGGCCGAGCCACCTACAGTCAACCATTCCTCCTCCGCGACAAAGCCACAGGAAAGCTTGCAGACTTGACCACAAATTTCACATTCGTCATAGACTCCCAAGGCAAAACGCCATATGCTGATGGACTGGTGTTCTTCATAGCGCCAAACGGGTCCTTACTCAACAGCACATTAGGCAGAGGAGGCAGTCTAGGCCTTGCCGTGGAAAACCCGCAAAACAACACATCAAAAAGTCAGTACCCCTTTGTAGCAGTAGAGTTTGACATCTATCATAATGAAGTCACCTCTATCGATGATCCCATGGGAGATCATGTCGGGATTGACAGCAGCACTCTCAAGTCTCAGATGTTCGCAGCTTGGAATGGAAGTATTGCAGAGGGTCGCGTGAATAGTGCTGGCATTAGTTACAATTCTACAACAAATGGTATACATGTGGTTTTCACTAGTTATGTGGATGGTGTCCAAATGATGAGGTATCTTGATTGCGAGGTTACTCTGGATAATATTTTGCAAGGTTGGGTGATTGTTGGGTTCTCTGCTGCAACAGATGCTAATACCGCTCTGCACAAGATCAACTCATGGAGCTTCCATTCAACTCAACTGTTTGATGAAAAACCAAAGAACACCACACCAAAGTCTGGAAATGGCATCAATATTAGACTAGTTCTTGTGTTGGGTATTGGTGGACTTGTCTTGGGTGGTGGGTTGGGTTTGGTTTGGTTCATCTGTTGGAAGAAGAGAAGGGAAAGTAGTGATGAAGATGATACAGTGATTGATGAGGAATTCGAAAAGGGGACAGGCCCCAAAAAGTTCTCGTACAGAAAATTGGCTCAATCAACGAGCAATTTTGATGAGGGACAGAAGCTTGGAGAGGGAGGATTTGGTGGAGTTTACAGAGGCTACATAAAAGACCTGAACTTAAATGTTGCGGTGAAGAGGATATCAAGTGGGTCGAGACAGGGGTTGAAGGAGTATGCAGCTGAAGTAAGGATCATTAGTCGACTTAGACATCGGAATCTTGTGCAACTGATTGGTTGGTGCCACGAAAGAAAACAACTCCTACTTGTTTATGAGTTCATGTCCAACGGCAGCTTAGATTCCCATTTGTTCAAAGCAAAGAGCTTGTTAGCTTGGGACGCAAGATACAGAATTGCTCAAGGCTTGGCATCCGGGTTGTTCTATCTCCATGAGGAATGGGAACAATGTGTGCTGCACAGGGATGTCAAATCCAGCAATATCATGTTAGATTCAAATTTCAACGCAAAACTTGGGGACTTCGGATTAGCTCGACTCGTGGACCACGGAAAACAATCAGAAACTACTGTTCTTGCTGGAACCATGGGCTACATGGCTCCCGAATATATGACCACCGGAAAGGCTAGCAAGGAAACAGATGTTTACAGTTTTGGAGTTGTTGCTTTGGAGATAGCTTGTGGGAGAAAACCCAATGGTCTCGAGTTCAGGAGCCGTCAAATCACTATGGTGGAGTGGGTTTGGGATCTTTACGGTGAAGGGAGAGTCATTGAAGCAGCTGACCCAAAACTCTCTGGAGATTTTGAGAAGAGGCAAATGGAGTGCTTGTTGATTGTTGGGTTGTGGTGTGCTCATCCGGATTACAAGATCAGGCCTTCGATACAACAAACAATTCAAGCGCTCAACTTCGAAGTTCCATTGCCTATTCTCTCGTCAAAGATGCCGGTGGCTAGCTACTCTTCTCCTCCGTTATCATTTTCAATCTTGTCTGTTAGTACTGATTTAGAAGGAGGTCCAGGTTATGGCTGCAACACCAATTCCTCACAGTTCACCACATCTTCTGCATCAAATTCTACTCCATCAGCATCACGTTTGTACTCAAAATAAATTTAATTTTAATTGTTGTTTTATAATAATGTACAAACTTTTTTGTAATTTAATCTTATATTTGAATAGTACAAACGGTTGGGTAGGCTAGAAGATTTTCATGTTGGCGAGTCCTTAGTTAGGATTATGGTTACTTACTCATTTTTCTTGTCTTATTATAATTGAGATTTATTTCCTATTGTAATTTATATTTATTTTCTATTGTAATTTGGATTTATTTACTATTTTCTTTAGGGTTGTACTTTTTTATAAATACCTCCATATTGGAGAAGAATAAAGATATGAACATATCTGAGCATAACTGAATATTTTCCCTACTTTGTTTGACTTGGTATCAGAGCCTAGTCCTCTTGTGACTTGAGCTTGTGTTCTCCTTGCAATTAAAGTGCTTTCCTCCCCTCCTATTCAAGGGGAGGAGGGGGATTGAAAAAGATATGTTTCTCTTTCCCACGGAGATATTGCCTATTTCTTGACTCCGACAACCCCTTCTCTTCAAGGGGAGAGGAGGATTGATGAGAAGCTGTCTGCGTGAATTAGCTAAAGTTTATATGGAAGAATTTGTCATCGTCTTTAGCTATTGTTTCTGTGGTTGTTGGTGTGGCCGCTACTGCCACCGTTGATGTTGCCTTTGTTTGTTTCGCTTTCCGTTGCTATAGTCATTGTCGATGATGTTGTTGTGTTTTGATATGTCTATACAACATAAAAAAAAAAAAAAAAAAAAAAAAAACTCTAACCCTAAACACTACCTATTTCCACTGCACTATACACCTAGTCCACCCTGCCATCTATCACCATGCCAAATGTTGATGCTTTTATTTCTTCACTTGCTTATGGTTCTACTTCACCTACTGCTTCTCCTACCCCTATTGTGCTGATTCATACTGAATCGTCCACAAATCTACTTTGAGGATTCAAATTGAATGGATCCAACTATGCGATTTGGGCTTCGATGATCGAATTCTATGCTGCTTCACAAGGAAAATTGGGTTACCTAACTCGTGACTATGATGTCCCAGATTCAAAAAGATCCTCAATTTGGAAAGTGAAAAATTGATGATGTTACCATGAAAAGTTGGATGATGCGCACTATGGAACCTAGTTTGTTGAACACATTTCATACTTACCTATTGCCGTGTTCATAGGGTTTTTGTGTTCTACCTTATCAAATACCGTGCTCACAGGGTTTCTGTGTTTTGCCTTACCTATTGCCGTGTTCACAAGGTTTGTGTTTTGCTTTTATGTGTTCTTCTATGTGCCCTATTTGTTAGGGTTTGTTAGTTGTTTCACTCATGAGTTATGATAAGGCCTACTCTACAGTTGTTCGATTGGTCAATGTTGAGTATGATGTTCTATGACTCGCTTGTCAAGTTGGACATGCGGAATATCTTTGCCCTAACTTGAGGGTGAGTGTTGGCGAGTCCTTACTTAGTTAGGATTATGGTTACTTACTCATTTTTCTTGTCCTATTATAATTGAGATTTATTTCCTATTGTAATTTATATTTATTTTCTATTGTAATTTGGATTTGTTTCCTATTTTCTGTAGGGTTGTACTTTTTTATAAATACCTCCATATTGGAGAAGAATAAAGATATGAACATATCTGAGCATAACTGAATATTTTCCCTACTTTGATTGACTGTTCAGAGTTGGCTAGCTTTCAGTTCTGAATTCTAAATCCATTTACATCCCCAAGCACTTCAATGAGTTCAATCCATCTTTCCATCCAAACTTTATCAAACTATTAACTCACAAAATTTCTATCCAACATGCAATAATTATCAGACTTATTGGCTTAGGCCTGTCGACCTCACAAATAGGACTAAGCAATAGATATAAGATAAGAAATTAAATGTAGTTAGTCAATATGTCGAGAAACACTTCCATTATACGGGGATAATATTATTTTGCTATCCCGACGAATAACATTATGACACACATGATAACTTCCATGTGGCATAGCATTATTTGTTGGGAATAGAAAAATAGTGATATCCCCATTGCAACTAAATTTTTCTCCATTATGTCACTTCAAGACACCCTGGTCTCTTCTCCCATCCCATCATTACCATTCTATTGAATCTTGATCCACTATTTTTTTCGTCCCTTTGTAATTTCAAACAATGAATAGCATGTTGAACGAAACGAATCAAGAAAAGAAAAATACCATACAAGGTAAAGCTGCAAATAAAAATACTACATGAGATGATATGTCAAATTTGAATAGGTCAATAAAAGAAGAGTTGGAATCAACCAATGTCTCAAGTCTTCCAATGAAAATTGTTCTCATTTGAATTGGTAAATTAACTATGCGCCAGCTTATACATATGCTCTCTACTTGGAAATTTACTCGGCAGTCTTCTCTAGTTTTGACAATTGATGCAAGCCTACAAAGGTAGCTTTTACTAGCTCTCTCCATCCCTTTTGGTTCACGGATTGAACTTCGTGGGAATGAAATTCACATGTTTAATCCCATAAGATGAAAATGGAGGATGTTTATTCCCATGTTTGGGAACGTTGGGAAATGAGGACTTGGAAATATCATTTTCTCTCATTTCCATGTTTGGTTGTGCAGTATTAGGAATGAAAATTGTTCAGTTTTCCAACAATCCCCTTGATTTTTTTTTTAAATTATTAAAAATTATTAAAACCAAGAGTTTAAGGGTCAAAAGTGATATTCCACATGAGAAACCCTAGCCCCCTCTCTCACAGAAAAAACACTCCCATAGTCGTTTTCACTTTGAGGGGGGAGGAGAAGAATTCCCAAGCCAAGGATATGAAATCCCCCCTATATGGGAAGTTCTTCATACCTATGAGGCAGGTACTACATTCCCAAAAGTGCGTTTACCAAACATAAGAATGCAATTTCATACCAATTCCCAAAATTCTCAAACGAAATGCTTGTCAATACCTCTGGGATTAATGGGATCATCACACACCACTCACCAAAGCTTCAATTAAACTTTTTCTTGTCTTCTCCCCATCGACTTGTTGTGGCTCCGTCGAGCATAGATTTGGCATCCCATCATAACGAATTGTCTCAAAAACCAACACCAACCTAAGTGGAACTGTTGGGTTGATGAAGCGACAACATCACTTGTTTGGTGTAATGGTTCAACGTCACTTTCGAGAATTGCTCCTCCAAATAGTTCGTTAGTGAGTAATGTTGAAGAATATAAGTCCCACATTGGAAACTTGACTATATATAATCAATAATTCCACTACGAATATCACCGATGCCTTTTGTGATAAAACCTCACACTACTGGGCTTTGTATAGGTGGTTAAGTTGGGGGAAAATATCGGTGTTGCTAAACCAATTATACCTTTGTAATTTCGTAATTGTAGCAATTCAAAGACAAATTGCCAATTCCATCAAATTCTTTAACGGGGTCAGGGGTATTTTCATCAACTATTGATTTTGACGTTAAGGTTTGTTGATTAATGAATTGAGAACTACATTGGGAATGCTTTGATTATTATTTGCTACTTTGGTCACTTTGGAATTTCATTTCAATGACAAATCAATTGCTTGTTTCTTGTTTGCAATTAAAAAAATAATTAAATTTAAGTTTCTATTTTTTTAAACTTGAAATGGATATAAATACCCCGATGTTGTGAAAGAAATTAACGAAATTCGTGACTTGTCCTTGAATTGCTACAATAATGAAACTATAAGGGCACAATTGACCAAATGAAAACCACAAGGACGAAAAGTGAAAAATGGATAAACTTCAGAGACTAAAAGTGCCATAAAACGTTCCCTATGATATTTGGGTGACTCATCATTGCAATATAGAGAAGTAAAAAAACTTGTTGACGTGAGTCTCCTAATTAATCAAGGAGATTTATTTCCTTAATTAATTAAGAAATTTACTTTCCTATTCTTTATAGTTGACAAATCATTGTTTAATTAGGAGATACTATCCTAATTGATTACTGTATCTATTTCCTTGTAAAACACTCATGTAAATTCCTATATATACCTCCTTATGGAGAAGAATAAAACCTAACCCAAAATATTCAAACTATATTCATATTTTAGCATGGTATCAGATCAATCGATCCTGGGTTGTCTCTAAACCCTTATCTCAAATTTCTCAAATTCAAATCCAAAACCCTAAATCAAATTCCTCATATTTTTCCCCAAATCCAAATCTCTCAAATCTAAAGTCCTCAAATCCTCTTAACAAAATCCCTAAACACATACCCTCAAATCTTATACACATACCTCTCAAATCCAATTCCTACATCAAATTCATACATCAAATTCCTCAAATCAAATTCCTCCAAACACAATTCCTCACATTCTCATATCACATCTTACTTCCACTAGTTATGGCATAAACGTCTTGGGCATGCCTCTTTCAGTTATCTTAAGAAGTTGTTTCCGTCATTATTTTCCAGTCTTGATGTTTCCAGCTTCCAGTGTGATACGTGTGAATTGGCTAAGAGCCATTGTATCCCGTTCCCATTAAGTTCAAATAAGAGTTTGGTTTCATTTTCTCTTGTTCATTTTGGTGTTTGGGGACCTGCTAAAATTGCCACTCCATCAGGGGCGCGATGGTTTGTCACGTTTATAGATGATTGCACACGCATGACTTGGGTTTCCCTTCTCAAAACCAAAGGGGAAGTCAGTTCCAGGTTTCAACTATTTTATCAAATGGTGGAGACTCAGTTTCATGCCAAAATTTAGGTTCTTCGTTCTGACAATGGCGGAGAATTTCTCAACCATGATCTAACCAATTCTTACAAGATCATGCCACGATCTTTTTGGGGCGAAGCCATCGTCTCTGCAGCATACCTTATCAATTGGATTCCCTTTAGTATCCTAAATTTTCAAACACCACTTCAAACATTTCACCACCATATGCAAAGACCTCCCACCCCAAACCTGGAACCCCGGATTTTCGGCTGTGTTGTATTTATCCACTTACATGATCACCAACGAAGCAAATTAGATCCCCGAGCTGAAAAGTGTGTTTTTATTGGCTATGCACCTCATCAGAAAGGATACCGGTGTTATCATCTACCTAGTCAGAAGGTCTTTACCTCCATAGATATTGTGTTTTGGAAACATGACTTATATTTTTCAACAGCCTGGGAGGAGAATTGAGAATCCACCACTGCTCCAATTCTCGATTTTTTTTCACCCGGACATCACTCTGCATCAAAGTGATCGGTTGCCCCCTTTTAGTTCTTCAACTACAGAGACCTTGTTTCAAAATAACCAGTCGCCAGCAGACAGAGACCGGTTGCTAGAAGAAAACGATCCGTTGTCTCCACGCTATCAAAACCAGGAGGAGGAAATTGAACCGTTTTATGAGATTTTGCCCGCTTTAGCTCCAATACAGCACCAATCACTTGCTGAGGAAGTCATTTAGGTAACATCTTTTCCTGAAACTGATAACACTAGTGAAATATCCTATGATGATTTGATTTCAGAAAGCACAAAGCATATCAGCTTCCAGAAAGGAAGAATCATGCAAACCTCGAGTACAATATGAAATAGATCTTAAAGCCGAAGGGAAATACCCCATCAATAATTATATATCTCTCAGCAGATTATCAGAGTCACGTGTGCACTATGTGAAGTAGTTAGCTAACATATCTGTCCCCAACAGGTAACTGAAGCACCGTAAGACCCAAAATGGAAGAAGCTATGAATGAAGAAATGTGAGCTCTCCAAAAGAATGTCACAGGGGAACTCGTGCCCTTACCTCATGGAAAGAAGACAGTAGGATGCAAGTGGATTTATACTGTGAAACTCAAAGCAAATGGATCCATTGAAAGATATAAAGCTAGATTGGTGGTGAAGGGATACACACAGAGATATGAGATAGACTATGAGGAGATGTTTGCCCTAGTAGCCAAGATTAACACTATTAGAGTCCTATTATCTCTTGTAGCAAATCTCGATTGGCCACTACATCAGTTTGGTGTCAAAAATGCATTCTTACATGGAGACTTGGAAGAAGTACATATGAACTTACCCCTAGGATGTAATTTAGCTCCTAATAAGAAAAATCAAGTTTGCAAACTGAGAAAGTCATTATATGGGTTAAAGCAATCTCCCAGGGCATGGTTTGGCAGATTTACTAAATCTATGAAGAATTTTGGATATACACAGAGTAATTCAGATCACACCCTGTTCTTGAAGTGTGATGAAGGAAAACTTACTGCATTGATTGTTTATGTAGATGGCATAATCGTAACTGGAAACGAGCGAAGAGCAACAGAAGTTGCAAAAGTATTTGTCTCAGGAATTTGGGATGAAGGATTTAGGTGATTTGAAGTACTTTTTTGGAATCAAAGTAGCAATAAAAAACTGGTATATTTCTATCTCAAAGGAAGTATGTAATGGATCTACTCACTAAAACAGGAATGCTTGGATGTAAGCCTGCTGACACACCTATTAAGATGAATCACAAGTTGTGTGAAGACATGGACCAAGAACCAACCAATAAGGAACAGTACCAACGCCTTGTTGGAAGGTTGATATACCTGGCACACACAAGACCAGATATTGCATATGTTATGAGTGTGATTAGTCAGTTTATGCATTCCCCCAGTGTTTCTTATAAGAATGCAGTTGATCGGATCTGAAGATACTTAAAGTCAGGCCCTGGGAAAGGATTAATGTTTACAAAAAATGGAGATCTTGAAGTTGTTGGATATATAAATGCTGATTGGATTGGTTCCATTACAGATAGACGCTCTACTTCTGGTTACTTCACATTCGTGGAAGGTAACCTAGTCACTTTTCGGAGTAAAAAGAAAAATGTGGTTTCTTGGTTTAGTGCGCATGTGGTATCGAGGAATGGCTCACAGTTTGTGAATTATTGTGGATCAGAAGACTCTTGACAGAATTGGGCTTCAAGCCAGAAAAGCCAATGAAGTTGCATTGTGACAACAAGTCAGCTATCGATATTGCCCATAATCCAGTTCAACATGATCGAACTAAACATATTGAGGTGGATAGACATTTTATCAAAGAAAAAATTGAGAAGAAGATCATCCGCCTACTATTCGTAAAATCAAAAGATCAACTGGCAGATATCTTAACAAAAGCTGTTTGTGGCAAAATATTTCATGACTCACTTACTAAGTTGGGCATTGGTGACATATATGCACCAACTTGAGGAGGAGTGTTGACGTGAGTCTCCTAATTAATCAAGGAGATTTATTTCCTTGATTAACTAAGGGATTTACTTTTCTATTCTTTATAGTTGACAAATCATTGTATAATTAGGAGATATTGTCCTAATTGATTACTGTATCTATTTCCTTGTAAAGCACTCATGTAAACTCCTATATATATATCTCCTTATGAAGAAGAATAAAACCTAACCCAAAATATTCAAACCATATTCATATTTTAGCAGAACTTAGCCAAAAAGACAAGATTGACCAAGAAAAGAAGACTTGACTCATGAAAAAACTAATTTTTTATAATTAAACAATAAAATTATCTATTGCATAATGCAAATATTACAATTAAAAAAATGATCTACATCAGAGTTATTAAATCAGACCTATTCATAGAGTGTTTTGTTTAAGTTTAACCAATTCATTATTTACAAGCTCTGACTAGTCACACTTGTTTATACCAAAATGAACAGCCAATGAACATCGGACACGTGGACCAAGCTGGAGCTATGGGAGCCTTCGGCATCTAGCTTCGGCATCGATTCACCGATCGCTCTATTAGGGCAACTTTACCTCCTGGGACACGTGGCAATCCCACAAAGATGTCCGACAGTCCCACATCAAACTCTAAGCAAAATGCACACCTCCCAAGGCCTATAAAAGAGGACAACTATCCCAGCTTAGGTAAGAAAACAGAACTCACGCATACTGCCTATTGATCTGTAGTTCAAACTTACTAAATCCGTACTTACTTAAGCATCGGAGAGCTTTTGGCGGTACCATTCACCGTGCCCTAGGGCTTACCGAAGCGCCATATCTTACGTATAACACCCTACCGAGGCCATAGCATACCGAAGGAAAAACATATCACTAAGTTGCGCGCGAAGAGTACTGAACCATTTTTCTCGTAAGTAACGGTTTGGCTTACGCCGTCAGTGGAAACGATAATAATCAACCTACAATTCCTAAAACGATAGGAACCACTTCAGACCACAGCCTCTATCGAGGATGGATTACCAGACGGTGTGCCAAGTGGAGCAAGCCCCGCTGCACCCTAGCACCCCTTCTGGAATCCTCTAGTGCTTCACCACGGCCGGAGCTTCTGCTCAAATGACCACCCTACGGAGGGAAATGGCTAAGCTCCAAGAACATAACAATCTCCTCTCATCCAAAGTAGACAAACACACGTTGCTTGAACCAGCGGAAACACAGAGCATTCTAGCTACCGAAGTCTTCTAGAGTCTGCAGACTTCGGCCCGGTAAGAGGGAAAGAGGGGAAAGAGGGGGCAAAGGCAACGCCTGCGCTTTCCAAACAATTGGTGGTCCCAGCTCCACAGGACCAGCCTCATGTGCCGAAGAAGGTGTACACCGATTGTCGCCATCGGATCAACGACAAGAAGGATGCCGAACGGCATAGGTCCCCAATCGGTTAATGTGCCCGTCGCGGACTCGCGGATGAAGGTCCTAGGAGATAATCGCCTTAGAAGGTCTGTGGTTTGATTCGGAATGGAATCGACGATGAGTACGCCCCACCAAGGGCACCAAATCAACTACCGACCCCGCTTATCCGCCTCGCTTCCAGAATCCAGATGGAAGATGACCAAACCCTCATCCCAGGTTCCTGATCGGGAAAATTTCACCAGGCCCTTCACCGAGCGATCAAGAAATTCAGACAGATAGAGAGGTGCAGCCGCTATGATACCATTTTATACCGCGTGGAGGACCTTTGACGCACCTTCACCTCCTTCCAATCTGGCAGCTGGGCA